>NC_085120.1:7208000-7508750 GCF_030269925.1 Bombyx mori | reverse complement strand
TAATCTAGTTTAATTGGCTTAAATATCAATAAGAAATATACAAATGAAGATTCCACCTTGATGTGTGGGCACAGTTAAAAGACAAAGTACGTAATTAGTTCTAATTGCTTTTTTTTATTGTTTAGATGGGTGAACGAGCTTACAGCCCACCTAGTCTTAAGTGGTTACTGGAGCCCATAGATATCTACAAAGTAAATGCGTCACCCACCTTGAGATATAAGTTCTAAAGTCTCAAGTATAGTTACAACGGCTGCCCCGCCCTTCAAACCGAAAAGCATTACAGCTTCATGGCAGAAATAGGCGGGGCGGTAGACCAATACTAGTGATATGGAGTGGGTACTGTTAATACGCAGGCGACTCAGGATAGAAAAGCTCTGGCGGTTAGAACAAAATTAATCTGCTATTTAAACAAAAAATGTAGTTTGTGGCAATTAATTAGGTTACCATTCGATAAAATAATAAGTCTTTACCTATGAAGTTTTCGTTTTCAATACTGGCTATTTTAAATGTAATTTATGATTGACTGGCAATAAATTTTAAATTAATTTGAATTATATTTTCAAATTCAGTCATATGATTATTGATAGCTGCCCCGTCAAACTTCGTACCGCCTAACAGTCAATGAATGTCGTGTTACAGATTAGCTGAACTAAATATCATTTTGCTATTAAGGCAGCACGATCCAGGCGTATCGTGGCTTGATATATTTTACTTAGTTTACAAAAATAAATATCTGAACGCACCCATAAATATTTGACAATCAATATATAAGTCAATCCTTTTTCATTACTGAATTTTGAAAATCTAATATACGCCATAATTCAAATATGGTGGATATATTATGTTATAATCTTGTCAATTGGAAATTTTTATTTAAATACGTTCTTTAATTTGAGTTTACTGTATCAACGAGATGATTAAACGCTTTAGGTTTACAAAACCCATAAACATTTTGTATGGAAAAATGTTTTTTCTTTTCTTTTATTTTTTTCGTTATCTTTCCAATGTTTTAATAGTTATTCTGCTATTCGGGATCGAGAAAATTACAACAAAACAGAAACGATGAAAATCGGTCCAACCGTTCTCGAGTTATAAGTGTTAGAATTTAAATAAAATAGTGTTTGTTTTCACCGCGTTGCTATCTTTTTTACGAATATGGTCACGATAAAAATACGAGTTATTGTGGAATACGAGTTTTGTCGTGGTAGCAATACCACACATACGGCTCACATCATTTATGACGTATACGGAGTGAATATTACAAACGAACGCACGACTCGTCATTGGTTTAAATGCTCCTGACATGGAAATTTAGTTCGACAAAATGAAACACGTGGTCACCCGAAAACAGTGCCCTGAGGAATTGTTAGAGATGATACCATCATCTCGTTTTTACCATCGCACCGCCCGCCACCGGAGCAGAGTTCATCCATACTACCTGAAGCCACTGCGGTCATCCACAGTGCGTTTCCAGAAGGTTTTTGCCACGTACCATCTGGCTATTAATATAAAAAAAAAAGAAAAAAGACAATAATAATATGCCCGCTGAGTTTCTGGCCAGTTATTCTCAGGACGGGGGCTATTTTTTGTGAATTGGCGGTAGTTCTTTTTGACGTTCAACAAGAATGTACTTTCATTTTTGTTGAATAATTTTTTTTTGATTTGATTTGATTTGATTTGATATGGAATGAGCTCCCCTCCACGGTGTTTCCCGAGCGCTATGACTTTTCCTTATTCAAAGGCTTCTTCAAAGAGGCTTGTGGAGAGTAATAAGCGGTAGGCAGCGGCTTGGCTCTGCCCCTGGCCTTGCTGAAGTCCATGGGCGACGGTACCACTTATTATGCCTTATGCTCGTCTGCCTACAAGGGTAATAAAAAAAATACTATAGGTGACGTACCACTATGAATGCGTGTAGGTCACGAGTACCGTACGTGGCCCACTGAAGAAATTATGTCGATTTCTGTTATTAATTGGATTACCTGGATTGCCTTCTTTTGTTTGTTAATGTATGTTTGTCTTTTAGGTCTCTTAGAAATAGATCTATTCTCAGTATCTTCGGATTTGTCTTTTTCAAAGTCTACTAGATATTTCGGCGCTTTAGTAAGAAGATCGAAAATAGAGATCGACATAATTACTTCAGTGCGTCACATAGGGCGCCGGTTAACATGGCAGTCAACGTGTTGAATCTATCAACTATGTGAAATAAAACGTTCATGTGAAGCATCCTCCGTACTAATAATAAAAACATCTAAAATTTACAAGCTAAAATGCTTGTTATTTCGCTAATGCTAAGAGAATGAGTACTGTAAGTGCTTTTAAAATAAGTTTGTTTTACAAAATCTCGTCTACTTCGGGGAATACTAATAAAACTCTTTTAAAACTCCCATACACAGCTCTAGTCGCTATAGTGGCTCTTTCACAATACAAGCAGTGCGATTATGGAATTCTCTCCCTCAACCTATTCGTGCTAGTTCCTCTCTAGAAGTTTTTTAAGAGTCAAATGAAGAAACATTTCCTGTCACTTTAATCGTATTTAAGTTATTGTTTTATGTATTTTTATTTATATGTATTTTTCATTTAATGTTAGATTATTTTTTTTAATGCTTAGTTAAAAATCATGCTTTATATTGTACACTATTCCCCTCTTATACATCGTATTTCTCTCTGATAATGGTTTGCTGGAAGAAAACTCATGAATGAGTTAAGCTCGCCTTTGTACATAGTATTTAGAATTCTTTAAATCTGTTTTTTATTGTATTTTCTTTTGTGTACAATAAGTATAAATAAAAATAAAGAATAAAAAGGTTTTTCTTGGGCTTTTTTTCGCTTAGAAAATTCCATCTAAGGTGTATTTATGAAATGGAAATGTAATCTAATTATTTTAGGTTAATGCTTATAAAAAGTAAGTGATGCTAGTATTTTCGAGAAAAGTCTCTGTTTAAAGCAGGTTTAAATATGAGACCAACCGATATTAAGTGGTTATAGATGTAAGGTGGAAATTTGAAATGGAAATATAATTAACTAATTAATAATATAAATAAATAATTATTTAAGTTAATGCTTGGAGAAATAGGCCAATATTTTCGAGAAAATCTTATTGCTTAAAGCGCGTTCAAAGATTAAACCAGCCATTTTAAGCGATTACAGATGTTCATAGAAAACCCGAATACCTTTACTGATGAAAACACATGAGTTCAATATTAATTGTATCATCTGATGGCTACCTCATCTTTCATGCCGGACCACTAATATGCTCGGTAGTCTAACCATTAGTAATATTATCTTTTTTATTTGTCCAATGACTAGTAGTGCTTATGTTTAATTTGATACCAGTACTGAAAACCACACGCCGACTCCGATCCGGTAGTAGATTCATTCGCGAAACAGCTACTCTTGAGTTGTTAGGTCTCCCTTGAAGGCGCCCGGGTAGCTGTTAGCAAATTCCGCCCCTTCTGGCTGAGCCCTTACTCGCCCATCTGTCCTTGTGAAACTGGAAAGGCCTCTGGGCCACCAGTTAACCTTCAATCATAAAAAAAACCCCACGCAAATTAGTGCAGCTAATGTGCAACAATTTGCTAAAGATTATAATTTTATATTTGTTGAAGTGAAGGTTTTTTATTTAATACTAGCTTTTGCCCGCGACTTCGTCCGCGTGGAATAGTTACTTTGGCATAACGCTAAATTTTACCCACGACTTCATTTACAGTACTCAGGATTAGAACTTCATTACTGAACCGGTAGATGGCATTGAAGAAGATAGATTTTGAGATTTTTTGACAAACAATTTTTTAATTTTTCGTAAAAAATATTTTTTTTTTCTTAATAAAAAGTATCCTATGCTACTTCTAATACCTCCAAGAATATGTGAACAAAGTTTCAAGATGATCGGTTGAGTAGTTTTCGCGTGAAAGCGTAACAAACAAACTTACATTCGCATTTACATATTAGTAGGGATTTAGGTGTATAATTTTTTATTTTATTTTACTGTGATATGTTACCGTATCAACAAATACTTACTAAAATTCAGACACACAGACACAGTCTCCTCAGTGTATGTGGCGGTAACGATCTTTTATCTCTACGCAAGTTATGAATTTCTGGTGTTTTGGTTAATATGAAACTTTAACAATAAAAGGAAATCGTCGTAACCGATTCTGCTTCTTTGCCAGTCGGGTTGTAGTTTGGGTTGAATGAACTTGCCCCGTTTTCGCGCTTGTAGGTCAAAACAATCAATCTCTTGGATCATTTCTGTCCTTTATGGATTTTCCGGTGGCTTTATTTTTCGTAAGCAACGAAAGCAAACGATAATTTGTATTGTATTGTTATAAGATTATTTGTCATCATCAGATTAACTATCAGAAAGCTCGGTTTTTTTTTCTGTTGCTTATATGGGTGGACGAGCTCACGGCCCACCTGGTGCGAAGTGGTTAACGGAGCCCATAGATATCTACAAAGTAAATGCCGCCACCCACCTTGAGATACTGGTGGTAGGAGCTCTTGTGAGTCCGCGCGGGTAGGTACCATTATCCTGCTTATTTCTGCCGTGAAGCAGTATGCGTTTCGGTTTGAAGGGTGGGACAGCCATTGTAACTATACTGAGATCTTAGAACTTATGTCTCAGGGTGGATGGCGCATTTACGTTGTAGATGTCTATGGGCTTCAGTAACCACTTAGCACCAGGTGGGCTGTGAGATCGTCCACCTATCTAAGCAAAAAAAAAGATATGAGTTCTAAGGTTTCAGTACGGTACAACGACTGCCCCAAACATTAAACCGAAACGCATTACTGCTTCACGGCAGGAAAAGGCAGGGTGGCGGTACCTACCGGTGCGGACTCACAAGTCGTCCTACCACCACTAAAATTCTATCTAAAAGTGATTGCCATTATTTCACATTTATTTATTTTTCCTAAGCATGCATATTTACTTCCTATAGTTTTTTATTAATTATTGCTTCAATTGATGGACGAGGTCATGGCCGACATGCTGCTTAGTGATTACCGGAGCCCATAGACATCAACAACGTAAACTGCTTCTCATCTTGAGACATGAGTACTAAGTATTAGTTTTACAGTACAACCCTTCAAACCGAAACGCATTACTGCTTTGCGGCAGAAATTTTTCGCGGGTTTACCAGTCCCACTTTCTCTGCCTCTAGGTGTTAAAGTTTAGTTGATGAAGTATCGAGATATCACAACTCGAAACCCAATTCGTCAATGTTCAGACATCCAGGAAACCATTTTTATTATTAACAAATATAAACACAAGGTGCAGATCAATCAGTCCAGTTTTGCAGGAGAAATTTGTCGAAAGCCAAACGTTCTTCCGGATTAAATTGGATAAAAGCCAACGGCTTCTTGGTTGGCGGTTGGCGATATATCCAGGCAGTATACACTATTGTAAAAGGGTTTATGAAGTCGTGGTCAAAAAGATAAGATGCCCGGTGCATTGCGGTGTAATGTAAAAGCTGAGATTTAGAACTCACGTCTCAAGGTGGGTCGCGGCATTACGTGGTTGTATTCTATGGCATTGGTGACCAGTTAACACCAAATAGGCCGTGAGCTTGTCAATCCATCTAAGCATTAAAAGAAAAACCCCGCTATCCAGAGTATCTAATGTGTCAATAAAACCAAAATCGTAGAGTTATACACATTGCTAAGCAATTTACCAACAGGATTCGGTCACATTATGTCTAAATATCTCTAAATGAATGAAATAAGTACATTAAGGCTATCTATTAAATTATTTCATATTTCGACTTCACAATACGTCGCAATACGAATATAATGTTTATGGTTTGTGTCTCATGTTATCAATGTACGCATTCTGAATAAAGTGGATTAGATTTTAGACTTAACCGGTCGTAATAAAATAACTTGTCTAATAAAAAATAATCATCGTAATAAATAAAAAACAACCGATCGCTGTGGCGAGGCTTGGGGGAGGCCTATGTCTAGCAGTGGAAGTCTGCGGGCTGACAGAAAAAAAAAAAAAAAGATAGAGAACATATCAACGATTAAGAAATTGGTTGTTAAAAAATTGTCATAGCGAAGTTTAAGAAAAAAAAAAAACTGAGCGAAACAGACAACTTTACACATAGAGAGAAGAGATAGTATGCATTATTTTGACGTCGCTCCCTAGTTTCTGTTTTTAGATAAACTCTAACAAATTCTATTTCATTTTTATATGTATAAGCTAGCTGCTATTATTTGCTGCTGCAACGGCCGCAACGCACCATTGCGGTCAGGGTCATCCGTGGTTATCGCACCATCTCCTTTGAGGCGGCGTGTGTACTGGCCGCCTTGGGTTCTGGAAGCGGAGGCGCTCGCCGCTGACTATAAGTGGCGGGCTGACCTTCGTGCCCGGGGCGTGGCGCGTCCCAGCCCCAGTGTGGTCAGAGCGCGGAGGGCCCAATCTCGGCGGTCCGTGCTGGAGTCATGGTCCAGACGGCTGGCTGATCCTTCGGCTGGTCGTAGGACCGTCGAGGCGATTCGCCCGATCCTTGTGGATTGGGTGAATCGTGACAGAGGACGCCTCACTTTCCGGCTCACGCAGGTGCTCACTGGGTATGGTTGTTTCGGTGAGTTCCTGCACCGGATCACAGCCGAGCCGACGGCAGAGTGCCACCATGTGGTTGCGATTTGGACACGGCAGAGCATACGCTCGTCACCTGCCCCGCATGGGAGGGGTGGCGCCGTGTCCTCGTCGCAAAAATAGGAACCGACTTGTCGTTGCCGAGTGTTGTGGCATCGATGCTCGGCGACGACGAGTCGTGGAAGGCGATGCTCGACTTCTGCGAGTGCACCATCTCGCAGAAGGAGGCGGCGGGGAGCGTGAGAGACGCACAATCCCGCCGCCGTCGAGCGGGGGCCAGGGAGGCGGATTTCGCTCAAGCCCTGGCCCTCTAAGAGTTTCGGGTCCCCCTCACATGTCGGTCTGGGGACCGGCGAGGGGGGCCTAAGAAGACGACGTGCAAGCTGCTCTGCACGCGTTTTACGCAAGAGCATCCGGGTGATGGAAGGCCGGCTATCCTCGACCCACGCTGGTTCTGGCCCAGCGGGGTATTTCGTAGGGTAACACACTCTAACCGGCGCCATCTAGGCGGACTTCGGACAGTCTGCCGACCGAGAGGGCTGGTGGTCGTGGCGCCGACGACCACCAGTCCGGCGTCCCGAGGGGGAGGGTGATGGGAGAGATGTGCTCCGCACTAAACGCTTCACTTTCCCCCCTTTGCCTTGTCATGAATTCTGTCTCATGCGAGGTTTGGACGTTGGTTGTTGAGCGACAGGAGGTTTTTGTCAGTTCGACTCTGACATACCCCGCCCAGTATCCCCAGAAAAGGGCGGAAGTCCGGCGATTTCCTCCTGACCAAAAAAAAGAAGCTGCTATTATTTAGACGGAACTTAAAACATAAGTTGAAATCCAACAAAAGATCAATAAACTATTTAGAAACTGTCGAGAGACTGATGGATGTCTTCCGAAACTTTATCTAAAAGCATAAACTTTAGATGGAAAAGTTTGTCGTGATCTTGAAAATAATTTTCAATCCTGAAACGGGACGCGGCGTCAAAACGCCTGTTCTTTTTTTCATTATAATATGTTCGGGTTACGTATGTATTATATGTATCTTGCTACGTTACAAATTGTCCATTATTACTGATATCCATTGATGATCCGAGAAAGAGTTAAGGTTGTAAAGCCATTGGGACACCATTTCGTTTAATGTAACTCATTAAGTTGAGCTTAGTTAGTTAAGCTTGTCATTTACTGGTGGTAGGACCTCTTGTGAGTCCGCACGGGTAGGTACCACCGCCCCGCCTATTTCTGCCGGGAAGCAGTAATGCGTTTCGGTTTGAAGGGTGGGGCAGCCGTTGTGACAATACTGAGACCTTAGAACTATATCTCAAGGTGTGTGGCGCATTTACGTTGTAGATGTCTATGGGCTCCAGTAAACACTTAACACCAGGTGGGCTGTGAGCTCGTCCACACATTTAAGAAAAAAAAATAAAAATTCAATTTGTAATGCAGGAGCAATGAAACAGGTTGCATTTTCACGGGATAAAGAATTGATGCATGAATCTCTTGTTCAAATTACCAGTCGATTTGTGAATCGGTTGGTATGTAAAATGACGAATCAATGAAAACCTTGTTACATTTTTTATAACCCATACGTACTCGTATATCCGACGTTAGCCGGGTCCTTTTAAAAATACCGTGATAAAAAGTGTCCTAAAAAGTTATAAATATGTTTTATGCGAAATTTCTCCAAAATCCACTTCAAAGAAAATATTTTTAAATTATTGGTATCTTTTAGAATTATTTCAAACGAAGAAGAATATTCTATTAAATCTTTTAAAGAAACTCTAAAAGATTTTTAGGTTCTTCAATGAAAAAATGTGCTGTAATTATCAAGCTATAGTTTAAAATATACTGTTGGAAGTATTTATCTTATCACTAGCTGACCGGGCAGACTTCGTAGTGCCTCAATCGGTAAATAAAAGATCTAAACTTTTCTATAAAATAAACTTAAAACAAATAAAAGGAATCCGTCCGACGGGGGACACATCAAAGGGAAAACAAAATTGTTATTTTTATTTAATTCCGAGCATTTTCATATTTCACTACCTTTTAAACCTTCTCTGGACTTCCACAAATAATTCAAGACCAAAATAAGTCCAGCCGTCGAGTTTTAGCGAGAGTAACGAACAGCATTTCATTTTTATCTATATAGATGAAGATGATAAATAAGATACAGTCTATTTTCAGTTATATGTTTCCAAACACCTCACTGCTTTAGGTAAATGGCCGAAAACCCAAATATATTGTGAAGTTTTGGCTATATCAAATAGTAACCATGGATTAATATTTAAGATTACAGTTAATATTTAAGATATTAAGAGAATAAAAATAAGTTTGTTCTATGATTTGCTGCAGCTTAATGGACTGCTTTTTCTATTTCGTTTTTTTTTCATAATCAACAAAAAAATAGATACAAATCTTTCTTTTAATTATATCTAAATAAACCTAAGATTGTATCAGATATTCCGATACTAAAATATTTTTTATCTATAATAACGGTATTTGTAAATTGAGAAGAGACAAAAATGAGTAAATTTCATTATGTACGACGTTATTTTTAAGCGTTTGCTATGATATAAAAAATCAACGTACTTTGATTTTACATATTCATGAAAATCGTATTTATTTTCTAATTATTTCTAATACTTTCTTCAAAAGACGCGTGAGCAAATTCACGTGCGTTCAAAACGATTTGAATATGAAATAAAGTTCAAGCTTTGTATCGAATGTTGAAAGGAATGGAGCGCTCATTATTATGTTGTGTTTTGGTATTCGATCGAGAATTTCTTTTCTGCTTTGGTGTGATTTAACGGTCCTAGCATTGCTAGTAATGCTAGTACCAATTTAGACAAATGTCTAGTCACTAAATTCCATAATAGTTTACCTTTTCTTATTTGTTACGTTTGGTTTTCTTGTGAAGGCGAAAGGTGGAGATTGATTGTTCAAAAATGGTTTTTATTGGTAAGTAAAGTTCATCAATAGCTTTAAGCAAAAGGAGAAGAAAATCTGCCAACACACTGAGGACGAAAAGCTAACAAGCTATTTTACCTTTGCCTTTTTATGTTTAGATTTTGGAAAATTTGAAGTTATTTTATAGTAATTTGAGATTTTTGTATTGAAAATTATAAAGCGATTGATTGACGACCTCATGAACTTCGCGGGAGTTCACTAGATGGAGCAGCAATGAATCGATGATTATGGTAAACCTCGAATTCATGCAGCCTTCCAAGTGTCAAATGGCACCGGTAGTTACCAGAACTCACCGCAAGACGTCGATGTTTCGATTATGTTACACCAAATCTGACGCATCCGAGACCCAACCTAGAAAAAATTGTACCTCTCATCTTATACATTAGACGACGATTTGCACACGAAACAATGTGTACGTGATCTATAAAGCCGTAATTGTGTTTCGGAGGCTCGTGTAAATGCTGAAAAAGGGAAGATGAGGAAAACGCTCGGGACCGAACAACAAAGAAATTTCACACAAAATATGTTAAGAGCTAAAGGGTGACAGGAAACGCCACCAGGAATCCAATAAAAGAATTTAAAAGACGCGTAGTCACGCCGTCAAGATCCACCCTTGTTTAGGTATGCGAACAAATACAATTTCGCCTCCGTAAATAATAAAGCAAAGAGCATGCAAGGACACTAAATGTTTTGATTTTGGTATTTTTATGGTCTATTTTTTTGATACTTAAAAGTAATTGGTGTTTAAAAACATCTAAGTTGTATTTAATTTGTCTTATTTGACGTTATCAATGTACGATCTGTGAATAAGGTAGATTAGATTTTAGATTTAAGTGTCGTCTTAAATGAATGATAAAGAACATATTAACGATCCAGGAATTGTGATAATTGGTTCTTAAAATTTTACACAACGCTTAAGCAAAACTCTAATGGAAACAGATATACTTATTTACACCAGGACGAAAGATATTCTTGAGACTTTTGTTCAGTGATGAAATTTTTTTTTTTGGGGTAGGTGTAGAGTGGAAGGGTAAGTACTACCATACTGCCATTACAAATAGTTAGGCGTTTCAGTTTAAAGAGTGTGTCGCTGTTACATAAAACAACTGAAACTTCAATTTTTTGTCTTAAGGTGGGTTGGGATATTCACGCTGTGATTTATATAGGCTTCGGTAGCCATGCAATCATACGGCCGTCAACGGGCCGTGAACCTTTGCAAAAAAATCTAGGCAAAAAATAGTAACAACCTAACGGATAAAAGATTGTCGTTTTTGCTGTAGTTCTACGGTACCCCGCTGGTACATAGGGCCTTTACAAGTTGACTCCACTTAACCATGACTTGCTCTTGCTTCTTGATATCACTCCACGGCAAAAGATTATTGTTTTTAAATCGCGAAATTAATACACTTTAACACTGCTCCATTCGTTCGATGTTGTGTGAGGTCAAACGTTCGCAACCACTTACTACCCAAGTATTAAATTTTAAGCTAAGGAATTTTCTGTGAAAGATGCGAAGATGATGTCCACAAATATGTAGTTGCTGTTATTGAATTTTTGAAACGGTATTAGATATTTAAATTTGAAGCTATAAAACATTACACTTTGAAACAGTACTCGAAAATACAGTAATTTAATATACATCAGGTTCAAGCGGCTCAACTGGCTTTAGTATTCACAATATATATATTTTTAAAATACATCGACTTTTCAGAAGCGTTATTGTATTCATAATGTATCTGCGAGATTTAATCTAATATATATTCGAATAGGGCAAACTTATTTCATGCTCTCGACATTCAATTTAGTTTGATGAATGGAATTGCTATTGGAAAATTCTAACGTTGTCTGACGTTTTTTATTACTGTAAAGGAAGTGATTTAATATTTTAATTACTTACATAAAATGGTCTGTGGTCAGACTTTACAGTTTCTGTGGTCAAATAGTTCTATTAGCATCGACGACTGGCGAAAACTGAAGAAAGCCTGTTATTTATGTGTGTAATTGTGTATGTATATAGTCTGATATATTATGTATTAGTGTTTTTATTTATTATTGTTACTATTATTGTTATTGTGTACAGTATCAATAAGTAAATTGATTAGATTGTACTTTTCTACCCACCTATGTAAAGCTCACCTTCTTTAAGAACGGTTAGCTGGTAGATAACTCAATTGTTGAGTTAAGCTCGCCATTTTTATAACTTTTCGTAATTATTATATTGTTTTAACTGTAAACAATAAAGAATAAAAAAAAACACTTTCAATATACTTACACTATTAAGAAAATTAGGTAGTTCTCTAACTGAAGTTCTGTAGTTAATAGAAAAAAAGATAGTCCAGACAGACAAATCAGTCCAAATTGATTTTCAATTTGTTCGATCCGCTTTCGTAATGGCGGGTGATAATCGATTGCAAAATTACCCCGAATCGAAGATTGAATTACTTCGTAAACAAACCACTAGTTGTGAATAACTGGGTCATACAGTTGCTTCTTCGATTACTTTTCACACTGTCAAGACTGAGTACATATGTCATTATGATGGAAGATTATCAGGCTGTCATATGCTAGGATAGTATTACAATAGTATTACTGGTGGTAGGACCTCTTGTGAGTCCGCGCGGGTGGGTACCACCACCCTGCCTATTTCGGCCGTGAAGCAGTAATGCGTTTCGGTTTGAATGGTAGCCGTTGTAACTATACTTGAGGCCTTAGAACTTATATCTCAAGGTGGGTGGCGCATTTACGTTGCGGATGTCTATGGGCTCCAGTAACCACTTAAGACCAGGTGGGCTGTGAGCTCGTCCACCCATCTAAGCAATAAAAAAAATAATTAATGTTTCAAACAAAATTTTTAAAGGTTAATAAGAGAGCCAAACATAGTCATTATGAGCACACCTAAGCATTAAGCCCCAGAAGTATCCTTCACTTATAATCACAAAATCACTCATGATCTGGCCACCTTTGATCTGCAATCATGCCATTTTCCCGAATTTGAAAATGGCCGATAATCTTTTGTGATTGAAGACTTACCACCGTTTTTACTGAATTAAGAATAAGTTAAATTGGAGTCTGCCTATGACATTTTCATTACACGATACAAATAGACTAGCGTCGGGTCTGACCTACATACATTCGGACTGTTTCTAATTTCGTTACAGCCGTCAAGCCGTTCAGTGACAAAGCCTAGTTCCGATTGTAAATTTAAACCGTAAGTTAGTTATTTTAGAGGCTATTCTACAGTGAATCAAAAATTTTACATACTTCTTAATTAAAGTTAGCTGTATATATGAAATATCTTCCTTAATTTTCGTAAATGTTCACAAGTTTTAAGTCTTATTTTGTGTTATTATAACGACCCTCCTGCTCCTTAAATTGGAATGTATGAATGTTTTTTGGCAGTAATAGGGTGATGAGGAATAGGTAGAATGCCGTATGCACTAGCACAACTAAAATGTTTTTTTTTTTTAATTTATTAACTCTTCATCTTAGCATTAAAAAAATAATTAATTACAAAAACAGCAGCGTCCTATAATATATTCATTAAAAAAACTGTATATTAGATTATTCTTATTGTTTTTCCAAAGACGATATTTGTCTTAAGTGTGCGGAAATACATTGGAAAAAACAATGCACAAAAAATCTATGAAGGGATAACATTATCCGAGTTCATTCAATTGAGAGGGTGCATATACATGTCGGGATTATTTTGTTCAGCGAATTATTTTTGTGCGAAGTGCTTGAGTTATTATTCAAATAATACAAATATGAAGAAAGAAAGTTTATTTTGCAGCAGCAGCAGCAGCAGCCAATAAACAAATACAAATAAACAAAATTAAACAAAGAGAAACGTTTATTCATTCTAGCAGACAAATTACAATGCTAACTACGAATTATGCATCTATTACATTGTATTCTTCAAATAAGTTTTAAGTAACAATAACCCGTAAAATTGTAGGATGTGTACCTACCTTATGTAGATAGCCGCGAAAGCTATTATTATCCAGCCTAATAATAGATGGCGCCAAAATGATTTGCTTAACAATTACAATACTTAATTAAATTATTACTGTTAATTATAATATAATTAATTATAAATATTTATGCCTTATTAATATTTAATTATTTATACAGGCATTTGTATTTTTAAACCATAATATGAACATTAAACATATTTCGAATATTTTCACATCAAAACAGTGTCTGCTAAATATTAAATATGGTAGAATAACAGTTTCATCTTGCTAATAATAAATAAATAATAAAATAAACTAAACTATATACATCTTGTAAATTATTGCCAAATGGTGGCGTTTGCGTCCATATATATTTAGTATCCCTTTATAGGCAAACAAGAACACGGCTTACCTGGTACACAATTGTTATCGACGCTTGTGGATGTCAGTAATGCCAGGTCTATACCCAAGCTAATGCCCACCGAAATAAAATGAAAAAAAAAGGGTGCGTGTACTTATGTACGCCCGTAAGAAGTTATACTTTATTTTTATTAAATTTATTTCTTTTTTTATTATTTAAATTTTAATCAATTTGAAAAAAAATTGATTAAACAACATCCTCAATCACGTATATTGGACATCACTTTTCTTGACATCGTATAAATTCGGTAATTCTCGGTACGGTTCGGAAAGTTCACCTGCGGCTATATTCAGACTCGCCAAGCTACGTCTGTCATATTGTAATGAGCGATTTAGTGGGCAACTTCATTCTGTTAATTTTGTGTCACTCTCATCAATTTTTCATAACCCGCCTAAAGAAGTATAACTTCAAAATGAAAAACCATTCTTGCTAGAAATGTTATATAGATTACTTAGCACTTCAGGGAACTATTTTGACCGTGACAGTACATATCTGACATTTAGAGATAGTCACCGCAGAACAAGGCCGGATTTAACTGGTCATTTATAAATATAATCACCCTGTAGCTGTAGGAAAAGGCTCTTGTTTTGTCTATTTATTGCCCAAAAGAGTTCATCTGTATTCCCTGTATTATTCTCTATATATGTGCCTATATTCCTGTTGTGAATGTTAGTGCAGGAGAAACATTTCTGTTTTACTAAGAAGGAATTGTCACTGTACTTATTGTTCTCCTTGTCTAACTGTTTCTCCTTGTCACCTTTGTGAAGTCGTCGTGGCCTAAAAGATAAGACGTCCGGTGCATTCTTGTTGAAGCGATGCACCGGTGTTCGAATCCCGCAGGCGGGTACCAATTTTTCTAATGAAATACGTACTCAACAAATGTTCACGATTGACTTCCACGGTGAAGGAATAACATCGTGTAATAAAAGTGAAACCCGCAAAATTATAATTTGCGTAATTACTGGTGGTAGGACATGTTGTGAGTCCGCGCGGGTAGGTACCACCGCCCTGTCTATTTCTGCCGTGAAGCAGTAATGCGTTTCGGTTTGAAGGGTGGGGCAGCCGTTGTAACTATACTGAGACCTTACAACTTATATCTCAAGGTGGGTGGCGCATTTACGTTGTAGATGTCTATGGGCTCCAGTAACCACTTAACTCCAGGTGGGCTGTGAGCTCATCCACACATCTAAGCAATAAAAAAAAAAAAACTAACGTTTTTCATTGCTAAAATAAATAATTATAAAACATCAGAGTTTATGTTGAAAGGTCAGTTACAAAAAAAAACGGAAACGTAACAGCAAGTCAGTAATATAATAGACCTTTATAGCATGAAGCCGTATCTTCAGACTAGTTCGGACGACATTTCAAAATGAATTACATAGTAGCTTTCTATTTCTGTAAAATATGGCCCACGTACATTCTATTGTGAAGCTTATAGATCTAATAAACAATTAGCTGCAATGATGACGTCAAATTCATTGACGATTCACGTGTAGCCCATGTACGAATGTGGGTGTGACATAGAGATATTAAAACTGAAAATCAATTTATGTGATATCAAAATTATAATAAATTTAAATAGCGTTATATTACGATTTTTTAGTCAACCAGTTTTAAATTTTGAGATAAACATGACCAAATTTCCTAAGAAACAAAGTTTTCTATTCCAAATTGAAGCCGTTTTTTTTTTGATTAAGGTATGTTATAGTGATTTTCCATAAAGAGAAATAATTTGCCTAGCTAACAGCTCTATGAATATCCGCCCACTGCTTTTGAGTTCGGGGTTGAGACTGGCTGTATAAGGGCAGCCGCGTCATTCGTAGCCTCACTTGTGCTTCAGCTCGCCACCCGATCACACGGGCAGGCGTTGCGACTCAACTTACAACCCAACGACCGCGCGTGTACGTATTAAACAACTTAACATTATATTTTCAAAAATTTTAATGCAATAAATTGATATAATATAGCTCCCTAATAGATTTTTTGTGTGTGTTTGTAGGCGATATTCCGGTAAGTCACTATTAATTTTTTTGTTATGGGTGTAATTTGTCTCGGTCTTGTAAACTTGGTAATGGGCGAGGTTGGAACTCTGCCATTGTTGTTTTTCCATTTGGGAACAATTAAAAAATATATTTCGATCCTCATTTAAAAAAGGAATTACTTGCTTATACCATAGATTATACACTTAATATATTTGAGAGCTTATACACATACGTTCGTTATTTGGATTATTAACGAAATCGCGTTCCGTTGATTTTATTCTTTTTCAACATCCATTGGTCGCCGATTTCTAATATTAAAATTGAAATTTGGAATTGCGAGGCCTTACGCTTTTTTTTCATGTTTTAATATGAAAATGTATTTTTTTAGTACAGCTAACATAAACCCTTATTACAATATTGTAATACATTTTTCATTGATGCCAGCAGGAAACTTCGAGAATTGTTTACGCTGTTTTCACCATTTTATATTCGTGCTCGTAGAGTTGAAAAACAAAGCAATAAATTATCTTTACAGCACGCCGTAAGCTTAATGGAATTTCAGCGGTGTTCGTTAACATGTGACATTCAGAATTACAAAGTAGTTTATCGCGTACGTAAAATATCGATTGTGTTTTACAAATTGTCAACAAAGCCGTAAGAGGATTTACTAACATAATTAAAGTGACTTAGAAAGCACACTTCTAGAGCTTCGCGTATTCTTGAATTTCTCTAATGAAAAAATTCAAATAGCTTTTTTGTCTTAGTAACATCAAAGTGAACCCACTGAATTACTAATGCCGGTACTAATCCACTTATCCATCCACTTTATTGGCTACGTAAGCTACGTCGCTACGTCGTGACCCTCTACGACTATCTACGAGGTAGCGTGACGAACACGACATATAAAATTCGGTGAAGTGCCTACGACCAAACGTAGAAGAGGTTTCGTAATACAAACTATAGCGTCTTGTTGGTAAAAGAATGAATTAGCTACTATATACTATGTAGACCGACGGAACACACAGCTCTTGTGAATATACGGGAATCCTTGAACACAAAAATATATGAGTGAAATCGCGGCCCACCGGCTGAGTTAGAACGCCGCCACCCATTTTGCGACACGATCTGGATGTCTCATTTTTATCTCAGAGCTGCCTACCCACACTCCAAACAAAAATGAACACATCATCTAGGACGAACACTACAAAATAAAATTAAAATAAAAAATACCTTAGTACCCATATCATTTATGGGCTCAGGTGACCACCTAACACAAGGTGGGCCCTGAGTTCTTCAACCTATCTAAGCAATAAATAAAACACAAGATGAGTCTACCTACATATACAGAACCACTAAACACTCTACGACTAGTAAATACGCATATTTTTTTATGTGCTCCTTCTTATTGTACGATTTCCTTTCTTCATCATGACTGACCTCTGAATAATATGAGGGATTCCAAATAGATGTCCTGCCCTAAATCAATTACGATTTTTGTTGGTATAATTTACTGTGAAGGTGTTGCGTGATCACCATCTGAGTAGGGATGGACTTCATCGAATTTCAAATAAAGTAAATATAACAAGTATATTGTACGTACACATTTATGTTGAGCGATGCACCGGTGTTCGAATCCCAGGCGGGTACCAATTTTTCTAATGAAATACGTACTCAACAAATGTTCACGATTGACTTCCACGGTGAAGGAATAACATCGTGTAATAACAATCAAACCCGCAAAATTATAATTTGCGTAATTACTGGTGGTAGGACCTCTTGTGAGTCCGCGCGGGTAGGTACCACCACCTTGCCTATTTCTGCCGTGATGCACTAATGCGTTTCGGTTTGAAGTCTGGGGCACCTGTTGAACTATACTGAGACCTTAGAACTTATATCTCAAGGTGTGTGGCGCATTTACGTTGTAGATGTCTATGGGCTCCAGTAACCACTTAACACCAGGTAGGCTATGAGTTTGTCCACCCATCTAAGCAATAAAAAAAACAATTAAATGTTAAGAAAGATTTTCCATGAGTTCGCCTCGTTCATATGAAAGTTCCGGACAACTTAATAATTCTATATGTTCATTCTGCGGAATTCGGATTCTATGTGTGGATTCTCATAAAGCTTCAGTTATTGACGGAAAAAACCGGACACGGTCCACAGAGATGCCATAATAATAGAGCCGACTTTTTCAAGAAGTCATATTCGTAGTTTGAAGCGTAATATTGAATCTATCTTTTGCTAATATCGGGTTGTAATGGATTCGTAATTAATTTTCAGGGTCTCTCGATGAAAAAAATATAATTTGTAGTCAATTAAAAAAAAGATCAAGGCAATTCGTTCTTTTTAGTTTTACTTGTAGAGAAAATAGAGAATAGCATATCGTAAGACAGAATCAATTTAATATATAGTTAATAATAATATTGCCTAATTTCCCGAACCAGGATCACCAGTTTAAGAAATAATTATTAATTACTATTTAGGTTTGCTCTTATGGCGTACATTATTAAATTTTAATGCATACACACATATATTCATTTATTTCGGGGAATTTAAGGGGCACGTGCCGGTTTTGGAAGTTAGACCTCCCGAGTGCTAGGCAGTCATAATATCGCATGGTATATATATATTGACGTATCTTTGAAATCTTAATCACTTAACAGTATAAGTGCACTGCGCATTTTTAAACCAACAAGCTTTCAACTATAAAATGTGTCTCATTTGCTTGGCAATACGTTATTCTTTGTAGTTTAATTAAGACCTATTATTTGAGATCGCTTTTGGGTAGACCTATTATTGAATAGGTGGTGTTTTGCGTGGTTTTTGTCAAAAAAAAACAAATTATATTGTATGATAGTATTTTGGCTGTCTGGTGTCATACGAGAATAGCACAACCTCAAATCATCCAGTGGGTGTCGTAAAAGGCTACTGATTCTCAGAGGAGTGGGCAGCAGCGTTCTTTGAGTACATACTGCTATTTGCAGGTGGGAGAGCGTATTGTAAATCCGCACGAGTAGTTATGACAATTCTGCTCATTTCTGACGCGAAATACTCATGTGTTCAGGTTCAAACAGTTCGACAGCCGTAATGTTTTACAAGGGAGACTTTGATCGCGTGTGACAAGGATGGACAAGATAAGGAATATGTATATCAAAGGAAGTGTGAAAGAAGTCTCAGTGATTGATAAATTAAAGAGCGAACTGTTATAGCGGGTTTCGCTACGTAGATTTAAAAAAAATGAAATACAAAGTTATGGAGGTCCGATGACAGTCACGCGCACTGATTTAGAATAGGATAGGAGAAGATTTGACAGCTCAGGTCGGGAATTGGCAGAAGACTTGACCGCTCAGGTCGAGAGATGGTTGAAGACTGTCCGTTTGCGGGGTGGACGGAACAGGAGAGCTGCACGTGCAGCTTGGTTAGGGCTGTCAGCCAAATAGTATTCATACTAGGGTTATAACAGAACGGTTAACGTGGTATGGACAAGTGATGCGTAGAGAGGAGATGCATGTGACTACGAGATGTATGGAAATGGTAGTGCAAGGTAACGGGGGAAGAGGTCGACCGAAGTATACATGGATGGAATATGTGAATGACGATGTGAGAGAAAGAGGACTGAGTGTTGAGATGACTGTTGATGAGGAGAATGGAATAGAAAAATTTGCTATGCTGACCGAGCCCAGCTAGTGGGATAAGATGGAAACAAAGAAGAAGACTTTGATCCCATATTTCAAGAGTTGCAGGATTTACAATGTAATTGATATCTATGGGCTCTGGTAGCCACATAGTACTATGTGGGCCGTAAGGTCTTTGAGCCATATTTGAAATAAATAAATAAAAACTCTCCGCCACAAACGCCGGACTACGAATATACCTGGCGACTTGCCTATTAGGCCTGGGACACTAACAAATGGTAGCGATAACCATTGTAATATCATAACTTGGCTTTAAGCCAATGAATTCGAATCTAGGCCACATCGAAAACCCGTTTGTATTGTTTTCATATCAATATATGCAAACGAATTTTCATGGTTTTTTTTCTTTTTCAAATGCTTTTAATGAAAATTGAAGTGGCTTAGGGATTCTTTTTGTTTATAGTATCGATGATGGCATTCCATTTTCATTTGCATTTTAATCCGAATGTTTTGGAGTTTTTTTTATAAATAATGTTGTAATATAAGTAAGTAAGTATATTTGTAAGTATATGTAATTCAAAATCGAAAAGAAGATCTACCCTCCGTTTTGTTTGTAGCAACGACTTGGGTGTATTCGATGTAAAATTTTATCTGTCGGCTTAGGTAGCTGCATAATATTATTAGGGAAGCCGTGCTCGTGTACCGGGCTATGCGAAAAGGGTATTAAAAACCTTTTCGAAATATCTTGGAAATTGAATTTGAAAAATCTTGGAAAATGATTGAATCTTGATTGAATCTAACAGTCAAATTGATTTCCACGGTGAACGAATAGCATCGTGTGTTTTTAAAAATAAACCCGCAAAATTATAATTTGCGTAATTACTGGTGGTAGGACCTCTTGTTAGTCCGCACGGGTGGGCACTACCAGCCTGCCTATTTCTGCCGTGAAGCAGTAATGCGTTTCGGTTTGAAGGGTGGGGCAGCCGTTGTAACTATACTTGAGACCTTAGAACTTATATCTCAAGGTGGGTGGCGCATTTACGTTGTGGATGTCTATGGGCTCCAGTAACCACTTAACACCAGGTGGGCTGTGAGCTCGTCCACTCATCTAAGCAATAAAAAAAATTGTCGCTTTATTTGCCTAATATAATTGATAAGAAGCATTTCAAAAGATATTTTTATTTTGTAAGCAAATTACAACAAATTCTTGTAATTTTGGATCAATCAACATTTATACGGATTCTTTTCTATCGGGTATAGGAGTCATTTTAAAACAGGTACAGACAAAGTAAAAAGAAAAACCGGTAACTTATTTTTCTAATAAACTTAATGAATTAAAAAAAAAAAGGATTATCAAGATAGGCCGGATATCTGTCGACTAGTACCGATGTATAGATTTATTAAGGATCAGCTTCCATCCATAGCTTCACCAGTGTTAGCTACAATATATGTATATTGCGTGGATCCTCTCCCAGCAGTGGGATGAAAGTTATAACCTCTCTCTGGTAAGTCTGGTAGGTTTGGTAATTCATTAACAGTAAAATTAGTTATGTAAGTGGTGAGCACGCGTGTGAATGTTTCCATTTCAGTAAACTCGATTCACAGTTAAAGTGCAACTAATGAACCAGTTAATCATGTCGACGGGCCTATTGCTGATGAAATTCCATTTACATTCCTCGTATTTTAGTTATCGTGTCATCTCGAAAATCTATGTTAACTTATGTAGCTAATGAAAAGTTTATTTTTGTTGCTCATGACCCACCAGATATTAAGTGGTTTATGAAGCCCATTGACATTTAACAACCCATTCTCGACATGAGATGAAAGTTTCGAAAGTTTGGTAATGCGTTTTAAGACCGGACGGACGGAAGGACGTATTGAAAGCTTTTCTGAAGAGATTGAATGATGGCACCGACTCGTGCTTAGAATACGCTCTAAAATCTCGAGAGGAAGTAAAGCGTGTGACAGGTTTTTTTTGTGAGATAGTAATTGAGGATAGTATACCTATACTTCAAATACGATTGAGTTGTGTACCTAATAGTAGTAAGTAGTAGTATTATCGTAATTAGAACTACTTTTCCAAGGACACTGTCGTCCTGGACTAGGGTTGCCACCTTTTTTTTTGCAAATAAAGTAGGTACATTGGTTATTATAGGTAGAAAAAAAATTACATAGTAATAAAATAAAGTATGATTTCTTTTATTTATTATTATATTTAAATATGTACATATTTTTATTACAATTGAATAAATTATACAAGTAATTGTGACAATTAATAACAGTGACATTGTTGACAATTGAGGTTAAGTTGCGAGAGTAAGTTCAGAAATATTTGTTAAAAAAACGAATGCTTAAGTGACATGGCGTTGGCGAGTGGACATATTGATTAAGCAATCAATGTTTTAATTGCGTTTAAGGAAAAAAATTTACGTCATATGACTAAACTTTTCAAAATCTCAAAGAAACCAAATCATGCTAAATAAAGTATTTTCGTGTACTTTATTTTTTAGATAAAACATAGAGTACTACCTGAAATAACGTACAATACTTTATTATAAAGTACGGGCGACTATCCTGGACCGACAAAACTGTGAAATATTCGAAATGCCGGAAATAAATTATAATGACAATAAAAATGTAAAATAAAACCGTAAGAGTAGTTTTAAATATCTCTACGGCTCGCGAAAATCGCATAAAATACTAGTACATTTTTACAAATTGTGCCGAAAATTACGTTATATTAGATGTAATCTGCAAAGAGTCTGTAAGATGTTTCGGTTTGAGTGTCCTTCGTTGAGGACAGCTCCTCGAGTCGTATTTAGTTAAGCCTCGAATGTTCTTTCGCTGTAAAAGTTGACAGTTTAGCATATTACGCAGTTTAGTTGACGGTGGAGTATTCATAACATTTACATACATATTTTATGATCGTTGTAATATAGTATTCGAGTTACAAACGCTGATCCAGTGTTCTGAGGTATCGATGAAATAAATTTTTTTCGGATCCTAGTAATAATTTCTTGCTTGTTCTACTGGAAAGATTTTTTTTTTATTGCTTACATGGGTGGACGAGCTCACAGCCCACCTGGTGTTAAGTGGTTCCTAGAGCCCATAGACATCTACAACGTAAATGCGCCACCCACCTTGAGATATAAGTTCTAAGGTCTCAAGTATAGTTACAACGGCTGCCTCACCCTTCAAACCGAAACGCATTACTACTTCACGGCAGAAATAGGCAGGGTGGTGGTACCCATCCGCGTGGACTCACAAGAGGTCCTACCACCAGTAATTACGCAAACTATAATTTTGCGGATTTCATTTTTATTACACGATGTTATTCCTTCACCGTGGAAATCAATCGTAAACAATTGTTGAGTACGTATTTCATTAGAAAAATTGGTACCCGCCTGAGATTCGAACACCGGTGCATCGCTCAACACGAGTGCACCGGACGTCTTATCCGTTAGGCCACGACGACTTCAAAGTGATCGTATGTTACGGTTTAGCTATTCTATTGAGATTTTTATTTGATTTCATTAGATGGTTCTATTTAATCTGGTGTAATTACTCGAAATCAGATGGGTCGCTATCCCACGCCATAATTCATTGATGGCGCAATGCCAGAAACCATCCCCTGTGTACCTACAACAACGTACAAACTTGTAATTCAATCAGATAAGCGACGCGTGAACAAATAGAAATCGAGCAAATTCCTAATACTCGTTTTTATGAACTCACTAGGAGACGTACTGGGATGTCGCAATTGTTATCTTGTTTTTAGAGTTCGCCATCTGAAACGATCAAATCTTTGACGTCTTAGTTCCAGAAAAAAAAAAAACTACACGAAAATGACAACTGCTTATCCGAAGATTGACATCGCCGTGACACCCTGCATACATTCCTTTCACATTATTATCAGTTTCACGTTAATTTTTGAGAACATAATATGGTAGTTAGGATATTTAAGTTAATAAAATTAGACCGAGACACTGCAATAATTTAAAGAGACTGTTGAAATGAATTGTAAATAAAGCTACAGGAAAAGTAACACAAAATATGGAGAAAATACCTTATTACCTTACCAT
This sequence comes from Bombyx mori, assembly GCF_030269925.1. Taxonomy (NCBI): domain Eukaryota; kingdom Metazoa; phylum Arthropoda; class Insecta; order Lepidoptera; family Bombycidae; genus Bombyx; species Bombyx mori. The sequence continues at coordinate 7,485,130 of NC_085120.1, read as the reverse complement.
AGGATATGTGATGAGAAACATACTATTTGAAGGTTTAAAAACGAAAAAAAACTTACCCAATGACATTAAAGAATAAAAAAAACTTACATATACATTATAATATTTGGTTAAATAAGTTTATTTATAGTAGTTGTTAATAGTTAACAAATAATAGCCGAATCATATTATACGAAAAAAGTAAATTAATACGAAAAAGTAGATTGTAAGTCACTCCAACATTTCGGTTTTGGATATATAAAATTTACTTAAAACATAAACGGATATAGCCAAAATACACCAAATTATTAATATTAATTCTAAATAATGAAACCAAGAAGTGTTGTAGGATTAGTTAAAAGTGTTTTAATACCAAAATTATTATCGGGAATGTTCTTAGGACTTGACATGATAAACGACACAACGCGATCTTCAAGTATGATGTATCACTGGCTGACATTCGCTGAGTTTGTATTTTCAACCCGTCCATGAACGGTCGCCATTTTCTTGAGGGTTGCCAGAATTTTCACGAGTGATAGCGACAAACTTTACTGTGTTATTTGTCTTACTTTTAAGGTTAGTTTTCATGGCCAATATTGTTATTTTTTTTAAATCGATGATACATGACTTGCTGCTTACTAATTGTAGGGCATCTCAGTCATAAGGGCATGAACATTGGTTCTCAACTCTGTTTAAGTTTAATGCCCTATTGAAATAAATAAAAACACACACATATTGCATAGGTACCCAGCGATTATTAGAACTAATTGAGATTTGTAAGTCAATAATTCGTTGTTATCAAATCAATTGGATGGTCAGAACCGATTTAACTCTATTTGTAATTTAATGGAAATATCAACGCTAGTCTCTAATTTTGTCTCGTTTTAGTATAGTTCAATTATTTAGATTGTGAATTTTTAAGTGGGTAATCGTTATGTCCAAATGCAATGGGAAAAGTCTATTATAGCAATAATTATCACGTGGTCCTGATTTTGGGCATTGTCCTTTAAACCGACAGATTGGCAGAAACATTGACTTTAAAAAAAAAAAAGTTTTCTTAAGATTTTTCGTGTTGTACATACGAAAGTTTATTTATATTTTATAACATCGTAAATTGAATTATTCAAAATACAACTCAAAATTCAAAATCATTTATTTCAACTTAGATGTCAGTATGACACACTTGTTGAATGTCAAAATACAAATAACAATGTTAACTCTACCACCGGTTCCAAAAAAAGCCACAGTCCTGAGAAGAACCGGCGAAACAAACTCAGCGGGCTTTTTTTTTTTTTTTGTTTTTTCTCAAATATTTTCTTTTTTTTTAAATAAATAGAAATATTCACAATAAAAGAAAAAACAAGTCAAAAAAATACAATTAAAAATAATAATAATAATAATGAAAAATGAAAAGGCCAGGAGCGAGCGCCTCATTCCCACGTAGTGCCATCTAGTAAATAATCCTTAACTTTATAATATGCCTTGTTGCACAAACGTTCCTTAACAGTTTTCTTAAATCTATGAACAGGTAGTAGTTGAACGTTTAGTGGGATCTTGTTGAAAAGCTGTACACCCAGCCCCCTAAAAGAGTTGCTTATTTTCTTAATTCGAGCCGCCGGCAACGCAAGCCTATGTTTGTTCCTAGTGTTCACATTGTGCAAATCGCAGACTCTGGGGAATTCTTCAATGTTTTTACGCACGTACAATAAATTTTCAAAAATGTATTGGGACGCTAAAGTTAGAATTTTGATTTCCTTAAACTTGTCCCTCAAGGATTCCCTCGGGTGCATATTATAAATAGCACGAATAGCCCTCTTCTGCAGGATGAAAATCGTTTCGACATCGGCAGCATTGCCCCATAGCAAAATGCCATAGGACATAACACTATGAAAATAACTAAAATAAACCAGGCGTGCCGTATCTTCATTAATATACATTCGTATTTTTTTTACCGCAAACGCTGCAGAACTAAGCCTACTCGCTAACTTGCATATGTGAGGACCCCACTGCAGCTTGGAATCAACTGTTATACCAAGAAAAACTGTCGAATCCACAAGCTCCAGTGTCTCTCCACTTACAGTAATATTAGTGTCAACTTGTTTAACATTAGGTGTGGTAAATTTTATACATTTTGTTTTTTTGTTATTTAATAACAGATTATTAACACTAAACCAATGTACCACGCGCGAGATAGCATCATTCACATCGTCATAATCTTCCAAATGTCGTTTAATTTTAAACAATAATGATGTATCATCAGCGAATAATACGACCTCGTGACGGGTTTCAATAAACTTAGGTAAATCATTGATATATACAAGAAATAGGAAGGGACCCAATATGGAACCCTGAGGAACACCCATATTAAGTAAGACACCGGAAGATCTGGTTCCTTTAACGTCTACTTTTTGGATTCTTCCGGATAAATAAGATTTAATAAGTTCTAATGAAACGCCCCTAATACCATAATGGTGTAATTTCCTCAACAATGTATTATGCTCAACACAATCAAAAGCTTTAGATAAGTCGCAGAAAACCCCAAGGGCATTATGCGACTCTTCCCAAGCCTGAAAAATATTTTTAATGAGATCTACACCTGCATCAATAGTTGACCGACCTCTAGTGAATCCATATTGTTTGTTATGAAGCAGGTTATTGGAATTGAAGTGGTTCAAAAGTTGTTCCAGAATAATTTTTTCAAAAATTTTACTCAATGTAGGTAGTACTGAAATGGGCCTAAAGTTAGAGGGGTCAAAAGTACTACCAGATTTAAATAAAGGTATTATTTTACTATATTTCATTAGATCAGGAAACACACCACCATCAATACAGTCATTAAATATTGTAGCAAGGTAAGGTGCAATTATATCAATAATGGATTTTATAACATTAATTGAAATTCCCCATAAATCACCAGTTTTCTTAATATTAATGAGCTTGAAAGTATCAATTATGTCCTTTATATCAATATTTGTGAACTTAAAGTTAACACTGCATTTATCAACATGATTTTGCAGTAATGATTCGGCGACGGTAGGAGATGAAATTAAAGATTTTGTGGTAGAAGCTGGGATATCAGCAAAGTAGTGCTCAAAGGCACTGGCCACTTCTTGATGAGAAGTTATTATTCGATTATTGATTTTTAAAGTTAATTCAGCATTGCTGTTTCTGACATTCCCAGTCTCCCTATTAATGATATTCCAAGTCATTTTAATTTTGTCAGGTGCATTTTTTATAAGATTGCCTAAGTGCAATGACTTGGCCAATGTACAGACTTTTTTAAACAGCTTGGAATATTTAGAGACATACTCATGAAATGACTTATTATGATTATATGATTTTTCATGATAGAGATCGTATAATCTCTGCCTACTTTTGTGAATTCCAACAGTCGCCCATTCATTGAATGATCTTTTATTATGTAAGATCAGAGTTTTAGAAGTAAAGATGGCACTAAATTCAGAATTAATAACATTAAATAAATCCATGTAATGAACATTAGGATCTTCACTATAACAAACATTCGGAATTTTTGCCAAAACTTTACCTCTAAGCTTCTCCAAACGTCTAATATTAATAGGAACAAACGGTAGCTTTCTTGTACTATTAACATCTGAAACAGATTTAATTTTAAAAGATAAGAATTGTCCACTGTGGTCTGAACTTAAATGATTAATAATGCATTTATGTAAAGGTTTTACATTTGTGAAAATATTATCTATACAGGTTGCCGATGTGCTAGTTATTCTTGTGGGCTCTGAAAATAGATTGCTAAGGTTATATGATTTTAACAATGTTCTGAGTCTAATAGTGGCATTTGTATTTTCTAATAAATTTATATTAAAATCACCACAAATAAAAACATGTTTATTAGAAACAGAAAGCTTTAATAAAACACGTTCCATTATATTTTCAAAAAAATCATATAACGAATTCGGGGGCCTGTACACACTTACAACAATGAATCGCTCAAGCTCTACACATGCCATTTCAATAATCCGTTCCACAGAGAGGCTCACAATGTCTCTACGTTCCTTACATTTATAATCTTTATTAACAAAGATCAGTGAGCCACCTCGTATAGCATTCTCTCTGCAGAAGGAACTTACAACCTGGTGATTTTTAAAATTACAATTTAATTCATATTTTTTAAGCCAATGTTCAGTAACACATAGAACATTGACTTTATTATAATCTAGGAACAAATCAATTTCAAGTTCTTTACCCATCAAACCTTGTAAGTTCTGATGCACCAGGTTGATCACAGTTGTTTTCAAAGAAATATTATTTGTTGATGGGCTGTGTCCAAATAAATCATATTTACTGCAAGAGGTAAACTCTGTTGTCTTAGTAATTAATTTAAATTACTTGGAACGGATTCCAAATTAATAGATGTCATATTTTTTTTCTGCTCAAAAGAAGCAGTAGGTTGATTAGCCAAATTCATGGCTAGATAAATGTGTAAAAAATAATGTAGCGAGTTTGCTACTTGTCTAAAATTGTAGCTACCTAAATAGAATTTGTTAGGTTTTGTCATAATAATACATTTATTCTTTATCATGCAATTAATGTCAATAGTATAAAATATATTTTCTGATTGTGTCATGACATAATAATTATTAACATTAGAAATTGTCTGCATGAAATCATTAATGCAATGTCTGATTTTATTTTCTGCTGGCATACTCTGAATAAATGGAAATGCAAACATGATGATCTTTTTCACCTGTAGTGTTAATAATTGATTTATTTGATATTTTATATCTCTTATATCTGCATTTCCCCTTCTCCCAATCATTATGATTATTGTTGTGTTAGGGCAATGAGTCACATTTAAAATTTTATTGAGTATGTGGGTACATGAAGCCCCAGGCATACAATAATTTATGACAGATTGTCCCAAACACAGATCATTCAGCGCTACACCCATATTTTTCCCTAGTTCATCACTGAATATTTTAATAATGTTTTTAGTAAGCGCAGGTTTCATTATATTGTTTACAACGGGCTTAGAGGTAGAACTAGAAAATTGACTTTGACTATTGGAACAGTCTGGTACTGGAGAACCCGATATAGAGCAGTGGCATTTACAATTAGCATATTGTAATGTCAGAGATTCAAATCGCTCTTTATTATTATTACACAAATCTAGCAGGTTATCCATCACCGATATATGTTCACATATGTCTTTTTGAGCATATTCATAATTTTTAGTTACATTGTCCAAATCAATTTTCAACGAATTTATTTGTGAAGTTAACTTTTCTATTTCTAACTCATGATTGTGATGAACATGTTGTAATTCTTCAAGTGAAGTATTTAGTTTTGTACGCAGTGCATTTCGGTCTTTGCATATAGTTTTTATACAATTAATAGATTTTCTAGTTTTTAAAAGTTGCTCCGTTTTATTTATAAACTTATTTAACTTAGAATATCTCTTATACTTTTTCTTACTAAGAACTAACTGTATTCTTATACAACTGTATTATAATACAACCGATCTCATTTTGTCACTCAGTAGATGTCTTCTATTTGCTCTAGTAGCCGTTCAAGATTAAGTGGCCCACTATGTCTGTACACAAAATCTGATATAAAAAGCCATAGTATTCCCGACAGCCATTTATTCAGAGTTTCTCGCCAGATCTCCGATAGCGATTCCGATCCGGTAGATTCAGAGAAGGACTACTCTTACTTTGGCTAGTGTTACCAAGTTCTCTCAGACTAAGCTCCGTGAGCTCATCTACAAGTCTGCGCGCATTTGGAATAACCTCTTAGGCTACCACTGATTCGGTAAGGAAAAAAATAGAAGTGTATTGTGATTCATTAAATAGTGATTTCTAATTGTTCATTTGTTTGTTTAGTGCGGACTCTGAGGAATTATTCGTGATTATTCCCTCGTCTTTAATTACCTTCGCACCATCGTCATTGCAGCACAGCTCGTCTCTATCATCAGAAACTACTATGCTCAATTATAGTGCATTTCATTTTGACGTGACAACGTCTTGTAATTCGACGGAGCCGGCTGCACGCACGAAAAAACATAACTCATGCGGTGTTACTTCGCTCTGAGGTGTTCCATTTAAGGCTTGAAGTGCAAGCGAGAGCGCGCAACGAGCGACAAAGAGGCACAATCGGCCTCCGCGTTCGGCAGCGTTCGACATCTGTCTCTCTCCTACTTGAGTGAGCGATGCATCCGCGTGGACAGCTGCTATACAGTAATATATTTACATGTTTTCGTCAAGTATGAAGTTCAGTGAAAAGTAAATGTGGTGTCAATTGTTTATAGCAACGATAATTGCGGCGATTCGAAGAATCAATTCAATAGTGATTTCCATTTACCTCCTTCTCTATATCCATACAAAATATCTATCAAACAAATAAAATTAAAATTTTCTTTTGAAAAATGAAACCATTCCATCAGTATTTTCTTATGACGTTGTCACGTTCAACTATAGTCAGTAAGCCGACTTTACAGACAACCGATTTTTTTAATAAGCTCAATCGAACTCTAAGAACGAACCTCTTTCCATGGTGTTTTGTTGAATAGGAATTTTGAACGGTAAGCAATAGCTTGGCTGTCTCTCTGACATTGTCAATGTTCACGTGCAACGATGTTCATTCTTTGTTTGTCTGTCTATATTTTATTTATTTATTTATTAAGTTGCACCAACAAAGTGATCATCAATACAAAACATTGACAAATTGACAAAAGTTCATGGCAGATGTCACCTCAATTATAGGTGCAATCGACAGTGCATTAATTTCAAAAATAAAAAAATATATACAGCTAAGATTTGATTACATTTCATTCATTGCTTGCTTAAGATTAATTTAATTGGGAGATGATTGGGATATTTGAAAGATACAAAGCATAAATTAGGTCATGACCTCTAATTTGTTTTAGGTTACATAAGCAAAGTACATAGTTTGCATGTGCTATTCAATTTTGGGTTAACTTTTGCCACGTCTCGAGAATGAAGGTCGTGTCCCTAACGTTTGCCCGATTTGCAATTTCGTTAACGCGCCATCACCCTTTCACACGATTCCCCCATTTTCATGAGGGTTACCAGTAAAGTCGCAGATTATGGCAGAGTTACATATTTTATGTTCCGTGACAAATTACGTTTTGAATGTCATGATGCTCCAACATTTTTCCGTTGTCAACAACACTAATTTTATTTAAGGTTTCTATTAAGGTTTTATAACAAATAAAAATTTGTGAAAGCGCATATAGGTAAATACATCAAAGGAGTAGCTATTTCAACCGACTTTTTACTAACCATTAAGCGCGAGATTAATAAATTCATTGAGAAATATCGAAGATGCGCTTTGCAAATATGCTAACTAGATGCTACGATAAATTACTCTAACTCAAGAACATTGTAAACCAAACGGGACTTTGTTATATATAAGGCTAGTTGCCGTCACTGAAGAAGTCTCTTGACAAACAGTATAATACCCATACTTCAATAGTCTGATTGCACATAATAAATTAAAACTAAACCTGTGTCTCGATGACTGCGGATTTGCGGATGTTCAGATAATGTCTGGAAGTGGTTGGTTGGATGACCTGACAGTATTAAATGGTCAATGCAGCTTTATACATACATATATATCACAATAGAATACGCCCTACAAATATGTTTAATCTGAAGCAATATGTGTGTGTTCTCAATAATATTTTATAATTAGCTTGGGTAATAATGTATGCCTTATTTAAATTCGTTGTTAAATTAAAAAGTACACCGAAAGCTACGTTCGTTATAATGCGCTAATGCAGCAAACTATAACAAGGACATAAAGCCGTACCACATAATATTTTCATATAAAATAACATACGCATATTGTAAAAGTTTGTGTGCCTCGTAACCGTTTTTACGGCCGACAATAAAATATACGCGAGCGTGAGACCCAATAAACGTTACTCAAAGAATGGTATACTGGACAACCGTAGTGAAACCGGTCCTTATTTACATACTTATATTTATTGCCGCTTTATTAGTTTCGTTAGAGATAAAACGAATTCTATTTGAGATTGGAACGTTTTGAAATAGTGTTTTGATTTTTTGTTTTCAGTTTTGATAATGTTCTGGATTTGTGATGCGTAGAGACGAGATGCACATGACTAGGAGATGTATAAAAATGGTAGTGCAAGGTAGAGGGGAAGAGGTCGACCGAAGAAGACATGGATGGAGTGTGTGAATGACGATATGAGAGAGAGGGGAGTGAGTGTTGAGATGGTGGCTGATAGAAGAAAATGGAATAGAAAAATTATCTGTGACGACCCCACTTAGTGGGATAAGGTGGAGACAAAGAAGAAGTTTTGGTAATGTTCTACATACACCGTTTTTCTTCAATACAAGATAAAGAACCGCGTGCCGCTCCAGACGCTAGAAGTATGAGAAAAACAATTTGTTAAAACTATTTACGATTCACGAAAGTACAACAAGCACTATGACAAAAATCATTCTAAAAATACCAACAATCATAAAACACAATTATAAAAAAATTCAACTCAACTAATCCGAAAAAAATGCGTTAGAATTGGTTACAAACAAACCCACACGTGTTAATTTTAGATGGAATATTTTATGGCCATGGACAACAGATGAGGTACTAAGTAATTACTGGAGCTCATTGGAATAAGAACGTGAATCCGGGTACGCACTTGGAGACACGACAAGCTAAATCCCATCACAGCAAATAAATGAAAGGCCAATAATGCCGTTTTAGATCTTGAAGTATCACTAATCGGATCTAAAGGCTCAATTTGATTCCGGGTTTGTCATCCGTTCAAAATAGTTACCCGGGATCAAACAAAGATAAATCTGTTCACTCATGACAACGACCCTTACAACTCTGCTGAAACACCAAAAGGAATGTTGAATATCAAATTGTAATCGACAATTTGGGTGTTATTTTTGTCTCAACAAACTAGATATCAAATAAAAGAATCAAATAAAAGAAAGCTAAAATTTCATGCTAGAAACAGAACACACCAGGATAAGGACGTCAATGTCTCCTTGCGTAGTTTGGTTGTCTTCCCTATCTGACTATACACAGTCGTCAACAGAACCTTAGAGCTCACTTCTACTATGTTAAATCTGCTCTATCAACGTTTCGATCTTCCTTCTTCTATATGTATCGCTTAAATTCGATAAATTAACTAATTTTCACTGCCTATTCGCTATTACTGGTTGTAGACGCAGGAACGGAGGATATCCAAAGAGAATTCGTTTTACTGTATAATTTCGTATATTTTCGATTTTACAAAAAAGGTGTATAATTTCGTATACCCTCGATTTTACAAAAAAGGCTGTTAGTTCGTTACGTTCGAAAGTTATGAATAATATGAAGTGACACAAATGACATAGAATGACGTTTTTGCTGTCAATATGCGATGGCGCTTTCGTCGATGGCAACCATCATTAGCCAAAGGTGTTTTATCCAGAACCACAATATGTATTGTTTCTGAATACTGGTGGTAAGACCTCTTGCGAGTCCGCACGGGTAGGTACCACCACCCCGCCTATTTCTGCCGTGAAGCAGCAATGCGTTTCGGTTTGAAGGGTGGGGTGGCCGTTGTAACTATACTGAGACCTTAGAACTTATATCTCAAGGTGGGTGGCGCATTTACATTGTAGATGTCTGTGGTGTCCAGTAACCACTTAACACTAGGTGGGCTGTGAGCTCGTCCACCCATCTAAGCAATAAAAAAAAAGGTAGAGTAAGAGGCTATTCCAGTTACGCCCGGACGGGTAGGTGATCTCACGGGCTCAACCTTAGAGAATTTGCTAACACTAGCCCTAGCAAGAGTAATGCTACGCAGAATCTACCACCGGATCGGAATTGCGACTCACTGAGGAAATCCGGCGAGAAACTCAGTGAGCTGTGTCTATGGGGCAAGAACTTATGATAAGGCTGGCCGTGGGCTACCGATCTGCGTAACTATCAAGACGAAGTGCGCGAATATTAGAGAAACCGGGAACGTTGAGACAGAACACAAAAGGCCGAACATAAATTCAAGTCGGAACTTCGACAGGACGAAGAATAAGTTCCGCATAAAAACATCACTTGTGTTATTTTTCTGAAATGCACGAACAGAAAGATTTATTTGCCCGCAAATGTCAAAAGTTTTCGTATAAAGAATTTCACGCGTGATATCTGAACGCGTGAAAGTGTGTGTCTAGGGTAACTTGCTTAAGGAGATAAGCTTGAAGACATATAAACCTGTCTTGATAAATGTTTCAAGAGCTTTTGTTTACTAAGATACCGTTACCATATGAAGAATCGTAAGATGACAATCATTAAATGGCATCATTATTATGGCATCATTTAATAAAAGCAAGACAACGGTTACTAGTTACAATTTATATACGTAAATATAAATTTTACAAACTATGATTCCGAAAATGGCATATATAACATTCGAGTCATTAGTTGCTGTTTTAGTAGTAAAACCAATTTCTATTCTCACTCCTTTACTGTGCACGCGGTCAGACTGTGGAATTCGCTGCCGGCTGACATGCGAGCTTGCAAGTCTGTTTCTGTTTTTAAATACAAGGTCAAACAATTTTATCTCTCATCAACCGAATGATCATTGTTCTATACTCTTCGTATATACTGTGTTACTTATAATATTTTGTATTCAAGTTTAACAATATTTGCTATGTGTATGAGCATTACTATAATTCTCATGTTGTATTTGTTATTTTAGTTATGTGTTATTTGTTCTACACACGCTCATCACTTTTAATTATTATTCTCATAATCCTCTCGCAGACCTGCGAGAGGATTATGAGAATGGATTATGAGAATTATGCGGAAGATATTTCTTAAAGAAATAAGCAGCGCCTTTGTACATACTTTTCCTATTACTCTGTACTATGTCTTCTTTTCTGTGTGTATATAAATAAATAAATAGCATTAATAAAGGAAATCGTTGGTAAAGTGCTTTTAAATATAAGGTTCGAAAATTGCCTGTCTATCAATCGTAAGTATACAATATTCTGCTTCATTTGTCTATTAAGATACTCTTTAAGCACTGACTCTAAAACGTGTATGATCGGATATCAGAAAGTCTAATGCAACTTAAGTAACCTTGTACTGACAATAATATGCGGTGATTGCAGATGGGTAGTGGATTTGTCTTTATAGCTATAGATTAGTAGGGAGCTTCGACGTAAATTCCGCGAATCACCTGAAGACATGAGTCGCAGGTCTTCGTTGAGTTGTGTGAAGTGACAACATTTATTTATTTATTACTATTCTATACTATTATTCAAGGCAGAAGTAGGGAGAATTCTGGTAATACATAAGAAGTTTTTTTTTGAAGTTATACTTCTTTAGGCGCGTTATGAAAAATTGATGAGAGTGAAATTTTACGATGCGCGCGCACCGTGACACAAAATTAACAGAAATAAACTGGCCCTAAAGAAAAAATGCTACCAACAAAACAGAAATGGAACCTCTGTTAGTGACGCATGTTGGCACGCACGCCGCTTCTGTTCACTGTGTATTTATATTTATAATATTTATCCACATGCTTTGAGTTTCTACATTTAAAACACGTGTTTTCATTTTGTTTTCATTATACAAGTGCGAATTTTATATGGGCGTCTGAATTATAATCAGAAGTGATTTCAATTGAATATTTTAATCAATACTAATTAATATTAGAAAATATTTGTTAAAAAACTGTGTTCATCAACCTTCTTAAGTGCTCCAATACAATTGAGGTTAACTATCCGTATGTATTATTTAGTAATATAAATGACAAAATTATTATTATTAATTATTTCATATTTAAAAAAAGAATAAACAATTTAATAAAAAGAAAGTATAACTTCTTACGGGCTTACATAAGTAAATGCACCCTTTTTTATATAAATTACAAAATGAATCGAAATAGAAAAGAATTTCCGACTGCGTTTTATCTTATCTTATTATGGTAACGTGTTAAGTTACGATAACTCCCAACTCTTCGTGGCTTGACTCCCAAGAGTACTATTAAGTTATCTAATTTAATGTGAGACTTCATCGTTTAGTGATCTGCACTTAATCTAACTTCTAAATCCTTGATATTGTGGCTTTATTGAAAAAGTTACGATTGATATTAAAACACCATTAATAGTTTTATGAGACCGCTGTCGAAGTCTGAAGCTGTAGTTATTTCAAAATTTATAGCCTTTTAAACTGTCCGAACCGATTATTGAAATATGATGACGTTTCAATTTTGGATCGTAATCGTTTTAAATTTTATTTAACGAAAATGTATACATGTAAAATTGATATTTTCCTGGAAAAACTTAGAGTATAAATTCAAATAAACGAAAAGTTTTTTTGACGTGACAACCTCTTATAATTCGATGGAGCCGGCTGCACGCACGAAAAAACATGACTCATGTGGCGCTACCTCGCTCTGAGGCGTTCCATTTAAGGCTTGAAATGCAAGCGAGAGCGCGCAACGAGCGACAAAGAAGCACAATCGGCTTCCACGTTCGGCAGCGTTCGACATCTGTCTCTCTCCTACTTGAGTGAGCGATGCATCCGCGTGGACAGCTGCTATACAATAATACATTTACCTACATGTTTTCGTCAAGTATGAAGTTCAGTAAAAAGTGAATGTGGTGTCAATTGTTTATAGCAGCGATAATTGCGATAATTGAAAAATGAAACCATTCCATCAGTATTTTCTTATGACGTTGTCACGTTCAACTATCGTCAGTAAATTGACTTTACAGACAACCGATTTTTTTTAGTAAGCTATTGACAGGCTCTTTATGAGAAGATAGACCGACTGCTCATTTGTAGTTCTACTAATGCCGTATGAGTTACGGGACACTGTGTATACTTTATTTATTACTGAAGGCTCATGATATACATATTTTTCGTTTTAAAACTTTTCTAATGTGACAGATGTTACAGTCGAATTCGTTTGGTACACGCAGGGGATCAAAACTTTTTCGAGTGACATAATATTTTTTTCATGAAAGACAAAATGCTTTTAGTTTCTGAAACTATGTCGCGTGAATTGAAACAAGATTAAGGATAAAATGAATTAAGGATAAAAAACCTGGACATAAGGATAAAATATTGTAAATATAAGGTTGTAAGGTTATTTCGTGTAGAATATTTTACGAAAAATATGTACTGTGAAATGTGTGTGCAAATAACAAGGATGTGACCACATTCTTGTGATTTACATTCTTGTGATTTGCACACACATTTCACAGTACATATTTTTCGTAACAGTGTATCATAACAAACTAGTTGTTCCGTCCCGTAACAGTTTGTTCTAAAATACATATTTATATTATTATTATTATTTTTTATTGTGAATAATTTTTTTTTTTATTCTTTGAGTACGTAACGCGACACAATTTGGTTTATATGTATTATTCATTTCTTATTTTTTCTTGTACTGGGTCTGCGACATGTTGTGTGTATCGGAATGCACCATTTCCGTGGGAAATGGTTCTTCGGCGCGACACTAGCGCCACCACTTGCCTGCCTGTTAGTGCGGCAAAAAACAAAAACAGAGTTTTTCGCGCGAAGCCGCTGTAGCCGCATCGGCACGCGCATTATATTTAAATAAAGTTCCCCCTTTCATATAAAAAAACTGGAAAATAGTGACAGTGACCTATGACTACATGTGAAGGATAGATGAACTGATTCTGGCAATACTCATCCTCGACCAGGAACTTCGGACGTGGTTGCGGGACGATTCACGGTAAGTCGACAGACCTAGGCCATATCCTAATCATAAATTTGGTCCATTCGAACCGGGTACATATTTTCCAGTTTGTGTCGTGTTATTTAGCAGTATTTACGTACTCATTTTCAAATTGTAAAATCACGCGTTCGATTCTTAGCGTCCCCCGCCATCTTTTGTTTCGCAAAATGTCGGAAGGTGAAGAATTATCGCCATGTGAACAAGATATTTTCGAAAGGGATTTAATTCTTGATGAACTCAAACGTATCATTCTACTCGCGAAGACGAACGAACAACAATTTCGCTCGCGTACTATAGACCTAGCGGCTCACCAAAGAAAGTTTACAAAGGTTCAGACTAAAATTGAAAAGTTTCTCATCAGATCCAAATCATTTAGCAAAGATGATAACATAAAGATTCGTAATGATTTTAATGACTTATACTACGAAATTGTCGGTCACTTAAACTCGTTAAAGTCGATGGATGAGCGTCAGCGCCGTTTCAATCGGTCAAGTAATTGTTCATTTGATGCGATAAGTAACGATAAAAGAAATTTACCTACTTTACCTTTACCTGAATTCAAAGGCGATCCTACGGATTGGCCATCATTTTATGATTTATTCAAATCGTTAGTGCATAGCAACAATGCCTACTCTAAAGCAGAGAAACTTAGATATCTTCTACTTGCAGTTAAAAACGAACCGTATAACCTGATCAAATCCATACCTATCACGGAAGATAACTACCCGATCGCGTTAGAAATATTGTTAACCCGCTACGAAAATAAAAGGGTAATTGCGTCGAAACATCTAGATCGAATTTTAGACATAGAATCGTGTTCAGATAGATCTCCGTATAGTGTACGAAAATTGTTAAATGTCTATCAGGAAAACATGAAGGCGTTAGAGGTCATGGACTTTCCGACTCATGAGTGGAGTTTCGTTCTCCTACAAATTTTACTACGTAAAATTCCGAGTAGTATGAGAAAGGGATTCGAACGTTCATTGGCCAAGCCATCCGATATTCCAGAAGTAGACACATTGGTTTCATATTTACAACATGAAATCGCCGCGGAAGAAATGGTATCTCCTAGCTCCTCAAGTACCTCCGCACAGCACGCTAACAAACAGATATCGCGGGTAGGTAATCCGCTGCCATTACAGCCGCGTAGCTACAATGTAAGTCCGAACAGTTTTGCGCCGGTAAAGCGATCGTTTGCCGCCAACGTGTCATTAGACCAAACTCGACCTACGGTCGACGGTAATAAGGTTCGAACTTGCTTGAAGTGTAACGGTTCACACATTTTGACAAAATGTGCAGAGTTTTTAAATCTTTCCCCGCAGGATAGGTATTCCCTTGTACAAAACAAAAGTGTTTGTTATAATTGTTTGAATGTCGGTCACGACGTAAAAAATTGCATTTCTAATTTTGTGTGTAGAACGTGTCATAAACGACATCATAGTTTATTACATTTTACGAATCAACCGGCTCAAGCGCTAGCGGTTGCAAGCGAAATCAAGCAACCTATTGTTGTTCCGCTCACTCCTATGCAGGAGAAGCCGACTCCGATCGCGGTACACGGAAATTGCGCATCTAACTTACCTCTCGCTCGCACTGGAACAGTGTTGTTATCGACAGCACTAGTGGATATTGTCATAGGTAATAATATGACGATTTCCACTGTTAGATGCATGGTAGACACGGGGAGCCAGGCATCGTTTATTACCGAAGCTTGTGTGCAGCGCTTAGGTCTAGCACGCCGGCATAGCAACGTGCCGGTGTTCGGTATTGGTGACACCGGACCCGTGCATCCAAAAGGTTTAGTTTCGTGTTCCATTGCGCCTAAAGGTCAACAACAACCTGTCATTCCGGTAAATGCGTTAATTTTGCCCGAATTAATTCCAAAAATGCCAAGTGTACCTTTACCGTATACCGGGTGGTCACATTTGAAAAATCTGAAGTTAGCTGATCCGGACTTTCATACGCCCCAGCCTGTTGAAATGTTACTAGGAGCGGATATACTGTCCCACGTGTTACTAGGCAACACTATCGTAGGCCCGCCGGGCACGCCGATCGCTATGAATAGTGTGTTCGGTTATTTACTTTTAGGCAAATTAGATTTAGATTCTTCTGTTCCAACTTCATTTCAAGTGTGTTTTAGCTCGTTTGACAACGACAACCTTCAGAGATTTTGGGAGCTGGAATCAATACCAGAGAAACGGAGTTACACTCCAGATGAGGAGTTGTGCGAATCCTTTTTTCAAAAGACGCACACTCGTAATGCGGACGGGCGATACGTGGTCGCCCTCCCGTTTAAGCCTGACGCACCGTCTCTCGGCGAGTCGCGGTCCATTGCGCTAGCTCGGTTTCATAAACTAGAATATCGGTTAGAACGCAACCTCAAGTTGAAGGCTGATTACCACGCTTGTCTCCAGGAATACGTAGACCTCAACCACATGGAGCTCGTCGATGATCAACCTTCAGTTAGTGAAAGTTATTACATTCCGCACCACTGCGTGGTCAAAGAATCGAGTGAGTCGACGCCTACACGTGTGGTGTACGACGCCGGTTGTCGCTCAACTAGTGGGTATTCGCTCAATGACGTTTTACTAACGGGTCCTAAGCTTCACATGGACATAGTGGACGTCCTTCTTAAATTTCGTGTCCATTCAATCGCGCTTACTGCCGACATAAAACAAATGTATCGTAATATACTTGTTCGTGAAAGTGACAAAGATTTTCAGCGTATTGTGTGGCGCACATCACCAGAGCAAACTATTCGTGACTACCGTTTGCGTACAGTCACATTCGGTGTGAAATCGTCACCTTACCTCGCTCTGCGTACAATAAAACAACTCGCTCAAGATGAGGCCGAGCGGTTCAAACTCGCGTCGCCCGTTTTACTTAACGATGTTTTCGTCGACGACGTCGTATCTGGCGAGGACTCTGAAGTCAGCGCACTCGCGCTACAACAAGAGCTGATAGGTATTTGTGGGGCGGCTGGGTTTGAATTGCGCAAATGGCACAGCAACTCGCCAGCGTTACTCGCTGCGGTGCTGCCATCAGAGTCTCATGGTGAGCGGCCGGAGAACGTTCTCTTCGCTGAAATGGAGATCGACAAAAAGGTTAAGGTTCTGGGCTTACAGTGGAACCCTAAATCTGATTCATTCAATTTTAAAGTCCAAGTTTCATCGATTAAGTGTACAAAGCGTGTCATTCTTTCAGAAATAGCAAAAATATACGACCCCCTCGGGCTATTATCACCGGTCACATTGTTTGCCAAACATTTGATTCAACTCTTATGGATAGCCAAAGTCGATTGGGATGAGACGCCGCCTGTTGACATAGTAAATTCGTGGTCTTCTTTCGTTGACGAGCTCCCACTCATCTCACAAGTCTCATTTCCGCGTTATATATTTAACAATACCAATCCCGAACCGATACAAATTCACGGTTTTGCTGACGCTTCCGAGAAGGGTTTCGGAGCATGTGTATATATTCGTTACAAAGATCAAGAAGATTTCATTCAAACTCACCTGATTATAGCCAAAACTCGCGTCGCACCGTTGAGTGTGCGTCTCACTATTCCTCGCCTCGAACTAATGGCGGCAGTCCTCTTATCTAAATTAATTGAAAAAGTAATGCTCACTTACAGTGGTCGTGTTCGCTTCGACCAGGTCTACGCTTGGTCCGACGCATCCATCGTGCTAGCATGGCTACACTCATCTCCGCACGAATGGAAAACCTTCGTTTCGAACCGTGTCAGTGAGATTTTGCGCCGCATACCCGCGGACCGCTGGCGCCACGTCCCGTCGGCCGACAATCCCGCCGACGCTGCGTCTCGTGGCCTTTTGCCCGCCGCGCTCGTACAGCATGACTTATGGTACCACGGACCCTCGTGGCTACATCTGGGTCAGAACTCCTGGCCGATTCAAAATCCCGTAAGAGACACGTGCGAAGAAAAACGCAACGTATCGGTGTGTTCCAGCGCGTCAACGGCGCCGCCTATACAGGATGTTGATTTTATTACGCGATTTTCGTCGCTTGGAAAACTTGTTCGTGTCACCGCACTCATCTTTCGGTTTTTCAACAAATGTAAAAAAACACAACAATCGTTTTCAAGGTACATTACCGTGACAGAATATAATTTCGCATTAATTCGGCTCATTCGAATTACGCAGCAATCCGTGTTTAGCGAAGACATAATCAATATCCGAGTGGGTAAATTACCATCAACGAATTTGCGTCGTTTAACGCCATACTTGGATGATACGGACGAGTTACTTAAAGTTGGTGGTCGAATCCATAAATCGCTTTTACAATTTGAAGCCAAACATCAATTAATTCTACCTAAAAAACACCCTTTAACTAATCTTATTATTGACGATGCACACTTATGTAATTTACATGCCGGACCGCAGTCCGTTCGCTACGCGCTTTTACAACGCTATTGGATTTTGTCAAGCCGTAACATCGTGCGGCAGCGCATACATCGCTGCGTGCAGTGCTTCCGCGCGCGCCCGACGCACAATCAACCGCGCATGGGACCACTCCCAGCAGTTCGTGTTCGCCCCGCGCGACCGTTTCTAAAGACCGCGGTAGATTTTGCTGGTCCATTTTACGTGCGCGCCAATAAGGTGCGTAATGCAAAAATTATAAAATGTTACGTGTCGGTTTTCGTGTGTATGAGCATTAAAGCGATACACCTCGAATTAGTTTCAGAGCTTTCCACAGAAGCCTTTATAGCAGCCCTGCGACGTTTCACGTCCCGTCGTGGTTTATGCACCGATATTTATTCAGACTGTGGAAAGAACTTTGTCGGGTGTGACCACTATCTTCAAGACCTTTACGAGTTTTTACGAAGGGAATCTGTGCAAAGCGCACTTAACCAACAAACCCTTCAACAGGGAATTACGTGGCACTTTCAACCTCCATACGCGAGCCATTTCGGAGGACTACATGAGTCTGGTGTTCGTAGTTTTAAACACCATCTTCATCGCGTTGTAGGTAATCGCATCCAAACGTACGACGAGATGCATACGTTCTTGTGTCAGGTCGAAGCGATCTTAAATTCGCGTCCACTTTGCGTTTTAAGTTCAGATGCTTCGGATCCCCTTTCATTAACACCTTCCCATTTTTTAATCGGAGAGCCCATGACAGCTCTGCCTGACGTATCATTGATAGATGAGTCACCGAATCGTCTCACTCGCTGGCGCTGGATTCAACAATCCATCCAGCACTTTTGGAAGAGATGGAGCAAAGAATATCTCCACGAACTTCAGCAAAGTAACAAGTGGCTTCAGGACAAGGGCGTCGCCCTTCGTGAAGGCACTGTTGTGGTGGTATGCGACGACCGCTTGCCGCCGTTGCAATGGAGGTTGGCGCGCATCCACGAACTTCATCCCGGCTCGGACAATATCACACGAGTTGTAACCATTAAAATGGGAAATTCCCTTTATAAACGACCCGTGGTTAAAATATGTCCTCTTCCCTTGGAGTAGTTCAAGTCATTAATTATTAGTTTTTTGAATTTATTAGTTTCGAGTAAGTTTTTTAAGCTTTACGTTCTTTCGATATTAGTTTTAACTTTTGAATATTAAAAGCAACTACGTGCTTTTAAGGTGAGCGGCATGTTCCGTCCCGTAACAGTTTGTTCTAAAATACATATTTATATTATTATTATTATTTTTTATTGTGAATAATTTTTTTTTTTATTCTTTGAGTACGTAACGCGACACAATTTGGTTTATATGTATTATTCATTTCTTATTTTTTCTTGTACTGGGTCTGCGACATGTTGTGTGTATCGGAATGCACCATTTCCGTGGGAAATGGTTCTTCGGCGCGACACTAGCGCCACCACTTGCCTGCCTGTTAGTGCGGCAAAAAACAAAAACAGAGTTTTTCGCGCGAAGCCGCTGTAGCCGCATCGGCACGCGCATTATATTTAAATAAAGTTCCCCCTTTCATATAAAAAAACTGGAAAATAGTGACAGTGACCTATGACTACATGTGAAGGATAGATGAACTGATTCTGTCGGCAATACTCATCCTCGACCAGGAACTTCGGACGTGGTTGCGGGACGATTCACGGTAAGTCGACAGACCTAGGCCATATCCTAATCACTAGTGTTTAAACTTAAAAGAAGATACACATATAATTGGTTAAAAAATGAAAATTATTAAAACAAAAAAACCCAGTCATGCCGTTTAGGTTAAGTAATAAAATTATTGTATACGTGTGTAAGTTAATCCGTACGTTTGAAAATCGTAAAAACAAGTCATGATCATAACAGCGGGTTAAAACCGTTTTTTTAAAAGTAGAGCCAGATATATATTTGTGTGAGGCGCGAGACAACCGATATACTATACAATTGAGGCATCGGCCTCATGTCTCAAGTTGATTTTTTTTTCTTTTTTTTTATTGCTTAGATGGGTGGATGAGATCACAGCCCAACTGGCGTTAAATGGTTACTGGAGCCCATAGACATCTACAACGTAAATGCGCCACCTACCTTGAGATATAAGTTCTAAGTTCTCAGTATAGTTACAACGGCTACCCCACCCTTCAAACCGAAACGCATAACTGCTTCACGGCAGAAATAGACAGGCCGGTGGTATCTACCCGTGCGGAGTCACAAGAGGTCCTACCACCAGTGAGTGACGGCATTCAGATTATGACGCCTACGGGCTTTGGTCCGCAAGCCCGTTTACTTATCTCTGCAATAAATAAATAAAATAGATAAGGAATGTCGAATTTGAACCACTAAAACCCACTTCCTACTGTACATCATTGAGGCTAAGTAATTCTGTTAAAGAGGGTCGATATCGAAGGGTCAAGTCGATAAGCGAATTTGGTTGACTTCACTGAAAATGTTGACCCCTTTCCAACACTTATAAACTCATGGAAGATCCGATCATCTTGTTGCTATGTTTTTTGCTTCCACGGGTGATCGAGTTCACTGTTCCCTGGTGTTAAATTTTTTCCGGAGTTTATAGACATAATTAACGTAAATGCTGTCACCTACCTTGAGACAATACTTCTAAGCCTCAGTCCTATAGTCTGAGGGTTCACCCACCCCTCAAAGGAGGTGCTGCTTCACATCAGAAACGTGCTTGGTAATGGTACCTGTGTGGGCTTACAAGTCACTCTACAATGAGTGAAAACGAGTTTTTAACAAGTATAAACGGATCCTCAGGGTGGCGGCGACAATTGAGACAATTTACTTCCACACGAAATAATATATTCTCTTTAGTACACGTTACGGTGGGTAGAATACGAATGCAACAGAGATATGCTAACCGTCGGTATTTATACAATCATCTTGACCTATTTTAATACAAACTGAGTAGGTAATATTAAACATTGTTCATCTTAATTATTCTGCTGATTATTTACGTACAATTATTATTTAATAATATCGAATTATGTAACAAATAACATTAAGACTTATTGCGCCGGAAGCTGTCAAGCGGAAGGCGCCAACAAAATATTATAAGTATAAAGAAATATGAATGAACTATTTACTTGATTATGAAATTACTAATTATATTATAAGAATAATAAGTTCTATATATTTCCTAAGTTCGTAAATAATTTATTATGTGAGGCCGGAAGTGTTGCTCGATAACATTCGGCCATCCTGTATATGCCGTGTCCCACGGCGATCAGCGCTGCTATTGGCGCCTGGTTTGTCGCTGGTGTATGGCACCTGAAATTGACATGTTTAAGCAGTAATTATATCTTGTATTATCTAATTCATACGACACACCTTTTATTTATCATAGATCACACACACCTTTTATTTATCATAGATCACACACACCTTTTATTTATCAAGATCACACACACCTTTTATTTGTTGTACATCACACACCTTTTATTTGTTGTACATCACACACCTTTTATTTGTTGTACATCACACAGCTTTTATTTGTTGTACATCACACACCTTTTATTTGTTGTACATCACACACCTTTTATTTGTTGTACATCACACACCTTTTATTTGTTGTACATCACACACCTTTTATTTGTTGTACATCACACAGCTTTTATTTGTTGTACATCACACACCTTTTATTTGTTGTACATCACACAGCTTTTATTTGTTGTACATCACACAGCTTTTATTTGTTGTACATCACACAGCTTTTTTATTTGTTGTACATCACACAGCTTTTATTTGTTGTACATCACACAGCTTTTTTATTTGTTGTACATCACACAGCTTTTATTTGTTGTACATCACACAGATTTTATTTGTACAGCTTTTATTTGTTGTACATCACACAGATTTTATTTGTACAGCTTTTATTTGTTGTACATCACACAGATTTTATTTGTACAGCTTTTATTTGTTGTATATCACACAGCTTTTATTTGTTGTATATCACACAGCTTTTATTTGTTGTATATCACACAGCTTTTGTTGTATATCACACAGCTTTTATTTGTTGTATATCACACAGCTTTTATTTGTTGTATATAACACAGCTTTTATTTGTTGTATATAACACAGCTTTTATTTGTTGTATATAACACAGCTTTTATTTGTTGTATATAACACAGCTTTTATTTTTTTTGTACATCACACAGCTTTTATTTTTTGTATAACACAGCTTTTATTTTTTTTGTACATCACACAGCTTTTATTTTTTGTATATAACAGCTTTTATTTTTTGTACATCACACAGCTTTTATTTGTTGTATATCACACAGCTTTTATTTGTTGTATATCACACAGCTTTTGTTGTATATCACACAGCTTTTATTTGTTGTATATATCACAGCTTTTATTTGTTGTATATAACACAGCTTTTATTTGTTGTATATAACACAGCTTTTATTTGTTGTATATAACACAGCTTTTATTTTTTTTGTACATCACACAGCTTTTATTTTTTGTATATAACAGCTTTTATTTTTTGTACATCACACAGCTTTTATTTTTTGTATATAACAGCTTTTATTTTTTGTACATCACACAGCTTTTATTGTTAACTGATGCAGCCTCTATCCTGAAATAGTTTGATTTTGTTTTATCAGTTACTTGCAATTCTGAGTCAGTAGATTGGTCAAGTATCATAACGTTCATACTACTTTGTAGACTCATTTTTATTAGTAATAATTTCCACGCGTGCTTATTAATCAATTATGTTTCCATTCAATGATTTTGTCTCAGATATTAATTATTTTTAAAAAGCAATCTTTCGACCTTACAAGTCCACCCAAAAGTACATAGGACATACAGCCCAGCTCAAAATATAGAGAATTCATAAGAAATGTTTCATTAGTGTTAATATTGAGGTAAACTTGTACCAAAGCAGCACTTTACTGTGATATTATACAGCTGTGTCCTAAATACATCGGACAAGTCTGTCTGTAATTTTATTTCACTAAGAGTACTATTAAAAGTTTCACTACTACCCACGAATTTAACAGAATTTTGTGATATTGATATTAATCATTGATTCTCCGATTATTAAATCTATATCAGCGATGTCGTAATTCGTTATTTCCACAGAGCCACAATAATGTTGTCTATATGAACATTCACGGGGATGTTCCTAAAGAGGTCGACGAGTATGAGCCTCCAAAACCTCTCATTGTAACCACGGAAGACAATCTTTAATTTTTTAACTTATCAGCATATGCCACACAGAATATTTAATTTGCTGCCCATGTCTATGTATGCAATGAGACTAGAGCCATTAATTAACACTATTTTTTTTTGCAAATCTATGCATACGCTGTATGTTGTAAATAAGATATTACTCACTTTTGGGTGTGAAGAGCTGGCCGCATACCATCAGCTGACCGACGTGTGTCCCGGGCGATGGCACACCTCGCAGCGCGGCTCTTTGCAGTTCTTTGTTTCATGACCTTCTCTTCGGCAGGCGTAACATTTCTTTGGTTGAAAGTCGGTCCCTCTTGCAACTGGAGTAACAGCACCTTCTCTTCTCCATGTGGTAGCCATTCGCGGATGTGTAGTATAGTTGCGGTGGTGTATCGCACAATCCCTAGCCGACCCACGAAGACATATCTGCATGATGAACTGGCAGTCTTTGTTGTCCCATCCATATACGTGATCCAACTGGTCGATCTTGTGCAGCCATCCCTTGACGTTGCTAGATTTTTCATCCGGCCGGAACGTTGGAATAACCTCCGCATCGGTTTGGGTGACACGTCGCATTTTATATCGCCTGTGTTTCTCAGCGGTCTCAAATCCGTCAATGCATGGGCCTGGCATAATCCCGCTTCTGAAGTATAAACGGATCCTCAGGGTGGCGGCGACAATTGAGACAATTTACTTCCACACGAAATAATATATTCTCTTTAGTACACGTTACGGTGGGTAGAATACGAATGCAACAGAGATATGCTAACCGTCGGTATTTATACAATCATCTTGACCTATTTTAATACAAACTGAGTAGGTAATATTAAACATTGTTCATCTTAATTATTCTGCTGATTATTTACGTACAATTATTATTTAATAATATCGAATTATGTAACAAATAACATTAAGACTTATTGCGCCGGAAGCTGTCAAGCGGAAGGCGCCAACAAAATATTATAAGTATAAAGAAATATGAATGAACTATTTACTTGATTATGAAATTACTAATTATATTATAAGAATAATAAGTTCTATATATTTCCTAAGTTCGTAAATAATTTATTATGTGAGGCCGGAAGTGTTGCTCGATAACACAAGCCTTTATAAGTTTGACTTTTATATTAGAAAGTAGCTTCCATCTCCGTACGGTGTCCATACGCGAATTAGTATGTTTGTGAAAGATAAATAAATAAATCACAATAAAAAAAAATGCTTCGAACGACGGCGGCTTTGTTTCCTTGTCGCCTGGATCATAATACGTAGTTAGTGGGGGCGACGATAAGATTTAGATATAGATAAAAAGATAGATATTATATATAGGTAGATAGATAGGTAGATTTTATATAGATAGGAGGGTTATCGTGTCAATTGTTTTACACAATCGATGATACCCAGCAAATTATGTGTAGTTTAAAAAAAAAACAAAAACACGCTTCATTAGCAAATAGAACGAACAATTATTAATTTCATCTTATTTTATTACTTATCCTTTTGATACCGGTCAAGGTAAAAAATATTGTATTGAAATTAGTCGTGTGAAAATACGTGTGAAAATTTACAAGTTATTGGGACATTTTGAAGTCTGTGAAAATGACAATCAAAGATTCCATTATATGTAAACATACATACCAACCTAATAAAAGCGTGTTAAAATTACTATACCCCACTTTTCTACATAGTGTGAAATTAGATAAGAAAATATTTACAAAAAGCACAAAAATGGTATGTCAGAAGTGGGATTCGAACCCACGCCCTCAGAGAGGACCAGAACAACTCTAACTCGCTCACAGCGAGCAAGGGGATACCTTGAGTCTGGCGCCTTAGACCGCTCGGCCATCCTGACAATTGACACAAGTTGTCAATTTATGCACTAATTACTAACTAACAAAAGTTTTTATTTTGTTTCATAGATTGATTTAAATAAAATTGTTTTCGGTTTTAATGCGATTATTTTTATCAATAAAAAATCTTATTATATAATTATTTAAATTTATATTTGTTTGTCGCGCATCAAATTCCGTTTTACATTATAACGTAGCGAGTTATAACATTATTCTATAAATAAAATTAATTTAGCTACTTTTTTTTTTTATGGTTGAAGGATTACTGGTGGCCCGGAGGCCTATTTAGCTACTACTTTTTCTTCCTTCTAGTACTATAATATTCCTATATATAAAACTCGTTGCGGCTACTGGAAAATAAGTGCCTATATCCTTATATATAGAGTATTTTTCAACCTTTGAACCGAAGTGCATGACTGTTTCGTAACAGGAATAGGCAGGTAAGTAGGTGCATCAGTCCATTTTCACAATAACTTCCACCTCAAGTACTTTTTCAACTGACATCTATGACTATTCTTCCAGGAAATATTTGAGCTCAAATTGGAAAGTAGCATCTCATATAAGCTTCACGCATTCTTAGCGACAATGGTTGAATCACACAATTTAGTTTCAATGAACAAACGCTCGTACACTCCTTGATGTTAAGCGGTTATCCTTACAACATCATGACGTGAATGTCGCCGCTTGCTTTAAGACGAGGACTAAAACTTGAAATAACTATTATTCTATTTCAAACGCAAATTTCCAAGTTCATACGCACTATGGCCCCACGATATGGCCCAACAAGTACAGGTTGTGGATCTTACCGTCAGCGAGAGAAAGGTCTTATGTTCAAAGTTAAGACAACTAAATACAAGTTTGTTTCGTCTTTGACGTAACTTATAAAACTAGAAATCCTAATTTTCAAAACTCTGCGAGACGCTATGCGGGTAAGATATCGAAGGTTTATGTGGATAAGAACGAAAATAGACTAAATTCAAGAATATTCGAGGAATTTCAAGTTTAGTACGAACGAATGGTTTTATCAGTTTCTTGATGGAAGCGAATAGTTTACTCTTGTTCGTTCAATGTAACGTTATCTTGGTATTTTATATTGGTTTACTGGTGATCTAGGTGATCGCGCTGATGGGCACCATTTCCATCTCCACTGCTATTCAAACTTGCATTTAGCTTCGGGTTGAGCAGTCAGTATACCAATCATGTTGAAGATGGTATTCACTTTATCTCTAAGAGCTTCGGATACTATTTAACCTCAGGCGGATCGTAAGCTCGTCCGTCAATCTACAGCGAAATAAAAACTAAAAGGTTTAATATATAGAGTCGCAAACAAAATCATTGGCGTGATAAGCTTTCATATTTTTTTTTTAAAACGTGCATTCGAATTTCGAATCGCAAAGCTCTAAAGCGTTTTAGAAATCGAATGGAGTAATAGCTACTCCTTTTATTTCAAATGAAAAGAGCATCGTCACACGCGACTCGTAAATCCGGTCTTAACTACGGAAAACGAATAAGTTGTGAGCTTACGTGGTGCGGTGACCATGATAGAAATTGTACTTTTGAGATAGGTTACACGGAATGCTACTAGAAAATTTTCTTTGATTTTCGAATGCTTTGAACTAGTGATGTGAGTTCGAAATGTCGCATTCGTGAATAGGTCGACTTGAAAATCCCTTTGCTCGGAGCGCGCTCTGTTTAACGACAAAGCAATAAAATCCAAACCACAACTAAGTCACCGTTTGTCTAATTATTCTTTGTCGAAACGTTATCTACTCTTAATTTAAATTCGTGGCGACACTACAATCACGCGAATAAAAAGGGCGTTTCCCTTTATACATGTCACATGTAAAGATCTTTGTCGACAATATTGTACGATTACCTTGACTATTGATGGAATTTCTTGGTACATTAAATTTCCTATTGTATTTCTACTATACCAGTTTTTAGAAAGGAATTTAAAAAAATACCCCTAATTAACATCATAGGTATATTCGTCTTACATTTTTATCTATGGTCTGATCGGCTATAAATCTGAAGATAAGACTAGGATTTCCTAGAGCTAACAATTTTTTTTCTCCAATCATCTTGACGGATTAGGCGAATATATTATGTCCAACATTTTGATCTTTGAATATCAATTCTGTCTTGTCTAATTTTAGCCGTGTCTTACCTACTAATATACTCCTGTTCCATGAAAATCGTGCATTTTCTTCTGAAGGGTAGAAATAACTGCATTCCAATACAATTCAGATAGCCAACTGAGTTTCTTACCGCCAGATCTTCTCAGTGGGTCGTGATTCCGATCCGCTGGTATATTCTGCGAAGCTCTTACTAGGGCTAGTGTTAGCAGATTCTCTTAGGTTGACTATCCGTCCGCGCGTAGCTAGAATTGCCCCTTAGGTTACTAACGAATAAGGTAAGGGCAAGAAATAATAATTAGAGTTTGATATCCGTTATTACATAACAACAAATAATGTAATTGAAAATGTTGAAATAACAAAAATTTACTTGTTCATACGTAATGAATTTATTTCGAGTTGTAAGGTCTTTTTTATTCTACTCGATGTCCCATTTAGGCCAGAAGGGTAATCGAAAGGGTGTGTCCACAATGCTCGCGACCGTATGTACGTGACGCGACTGCTAGTTTCAAAACTATGAACCGTAAACGCTGCGCTGCTCGCACTAACTGTAATGTTGGTACGCACGAGCAGGACAGCAAGTTTTTCCAGCCTTAAGTTCCGTTTATTTTACTGCTTAACGTACTAAGTCTCAAGCTCGGTTTACGAGTGCGGTACTAAAATAATTTAGGTTACCTTGCCTCAAAGGCTGTACGTTTCAAGGTAAGCCCGTTTTATATTCAGATTTCGTGTAAAATGTAATTTAGTTTAATAAGCCGTAGCCTATCAATCGAGATGATTCCTAAGTTACTTCTTATTGTAAAATAAGGTAGTCCGAGTAACCGGATATGTGCTTGATGAATTACAAATAATGGGATAAGTAATCGTAGCTTCATCTAATAATTTTAACTTTTACATTTATTATCTGAAAAACGAAGCGTTAGTAGTAGTAGATAGTACTATAGGCGCTTACGATACATGTTTGTATCCACGAATGCTCAAACTCTAATTTGCTTTCTGCATTTCGAAATGGAGCGTCTTAACAGGGAATTTGAAGTTTAAATATACAGGATGGTCGTATTAGACAATATCACAGTGAGTAGCGGCCTGATCCTGATATATGTAGTTAACGTTCATGAGCGACGATGAGTACTCGGCCCTCTATTCGTATAATCACCTGTTTACGAAAACAATAAAAAAAAAAAAACTATAATATAACAAAAAAGAAAACCTACTTCAACAAAAATAACTACATGAGAATATTGTTACGCGCTGGGGTTCGGGATAAATAAACGTTCCACCAAAGTACAACTAAAGACTGTATTCAACACCGTGCCTATTT
Organism: Bombyx mori; assembly: GCF_030269925.1. Lineage (NCBI taxonomy): Eukaryota > Metazoa > Arthropoda > Insecta > Lepidoptera > Bombycidae > Bombyx > Bombyx mori. The sequence goes on along the minus strand of NC_085120.1, from coordinate 7,456,517 downwards.
CTGCCGTGAAGCAGTAATGCGTTTCGGTTTGAAGGGTGGGGCAGCCGTTGTAACTATACTCGAGACCTTAGAACTTGTATCTCAAGATGGGTGGCACATTTACGTTCTGGATGTCTATGGGCTCCAGTAACCACTTAACACCAGGTGGGCTGTGAGTTCGTCCATCCAACTAAGCAATAAATAAAAAAAACACTTTGAACAGTTATAATTCTCAATTCACTTCTTCCGCTTCTCTTCAGGTGATCCGTTCGCTGTTTCGCTTCGAGTAGTTCAGATTACTGACTGACTGCGTGCCATCTCTGTAACGCTTTTATAGCCGATACCACATCCCTAGAATTATCGAGAATATTCCACACAAATCGAGTATTGTGTTTCCGCTATCTGACAATAGATGGCGTTGTACTTCTCGAGCGTTCTAGATGCTACTAGATCCTTCGATATTCGTTCGACTATTAGGCGATACATGGCGATATTCTTACCGGTGTAACAATATCATCGATGTGCTTTGTAGTCAATTAAATATGACTTTTTGTGAATAACTCTTAGTAAGAAGTACTGATCGAATCTTGATAACATTCAAATAGGACCGCATGAGAAGTACCAGCCTTAAAAACAAAAAACTCTCGTCCTTTTTTTTTGAGGTCTGTTAAACATTCAAAATCGGAACCACTAATTACAATTTTTTTTTTTTTTGTAACTTCGACATTGCGTTTCGGCTCAAATTGGGCGTCAGTGTTAAGGAGAGCTATAAGTAAATGTCTGTAGTAATCTAACATCAAGTGTACCGTGATTTTGATACACGCTTACTGGACCAACCGTTGACCTTGGGAGATTAGTAGACCGTTCTTCTACTCCCAAAACCGACTGCACGATTGTTTTTTGGCAGAAATTAAACAGCAGTACCTACCCATATGGGTTGTTTGTAGCTGCCATCCTATATGCCCTATCACAAGTAAAAGTTCACAATCTATACGTAAATAAATAAATATGTTCTTCGTTCATGTCGGTTTTTATAACCGTTCCGAGTTGACGTTATCACGATTTGTATTTTGTGACCGTCGTATATTTTTAATTCGCCGACCCGAGTCACTTGCGGAAGTGGCTGTGCGCCAGATAGGGTTGGAACTATAAATAGACGGAGGCTTTAAATAAAACGTGCCTTCCATTTGGTTCTGTACACTTTTTCGTTGCATAACATAAGCAGACGATCAGCTCACGGACATCAAAGAGTAAATGAAATGAGGTGCAACCGTGTTCGAATCCCGCAGGCGGGTACCAATTTTTCTAATGAAATACGTACTCAACAAATGTTCACGATTGACTTCCACGGTGAAGGAATAACATCGTGTAATAAAAATCAAAACCCGCAAAATTATAATTGCGTAATTACTGGTGGTAGGACCTCTTGTGAGTCCGCACGGGTAGGTACCACCACCCTGCCTATTTCTGCCGTGAAGCAGTAATGCGTTTCGGTTTGAAGGTTGGGGCAGCCGTTGTAACTATACTGAGACCTTAGAACTTATATCTCAAGGTGTGTGGCGCATTTACGTTGTAGATGTCTATGGGTTCCAGTAACCACTTAACACCAGGTGGTCTGTGAGCTCGTCCACACATCTAGGCAAAAAAAAAGGTCCAAGACGATATTCTAATAATAAGTGTTTTGTGACTACAATTACCTCGTTGAATTGCATTATTTATAGCACAAATCGGTACCGAAAATAGAATAAGTGGAGTGATAGCCCATAAAAAAATATTCTTTAAAACCTACTACTGAAGGTACACGAAGCAAGGAAGAAGATTTTTAACGCCTGTTATAATTACAAACGCTATTGAAAAATAAATTGGAATATCGCTGTTTTTTTTTTGAATAAAAAAATGTGCATTGATTTTATTGGACTCGTGATTGGTGATATCTTTTTAACAACAGGCAAATTAAGGCTTCGGGCCGGTGAGGTCACCCGACATCATAACGTTAATGTAGCGAACTAATTAATTTGATTCCACTAATGAAAGCACATTGTTGGCTTAACTTCAGACGTTTATGCGATCAATTAGGCTATTAATGTTTGTTTGTATCATTAAGACGTGTTCGTAAAAGTTGGTATAACTTTTTGTACTAGAGTACAGCAGTATGTGTAATTGTTCCAGTGTTATTAGTCGCCCCTGATCACGAAAATTGTAAAGTATGAGAGAACTCGAATAAAGTATCCTGACAATAAAAACGCGTGATTAATAATTTCAATTATGTCGAAGAAGACGAAAATACTGCGACTAATACTGGCTCAGAAACATTTTTTTTATTGATTTGATTGGTGGACGAGCTCACAGCCCACCTGGTGTTAAGTGGTTACTGGAGCCCATAGACATCCACAACGTAAATGCGCCACCCACCTTGAGTTATAAGTTCTAAGGTCTCACGTATAGTTACAACGACTGCCCCACCCTTCAAAACGAAACGCATTACTGCTTCGCGGCAGAAATAGGCAGGGTGGTGGTACCCACCCGCGCGGACTCACAAGAAGTCCTACCACCAGTAATTACGAAAATTATAATTTTGCGGGTTTCATTTTTATTACACGATGTTATTCCTTCACCGTGGAAATCAATCTACATTTGTTGAGTACGTATTTCATTAGAAAAATTGGTACTCGCCTGAGATTCGAACACCGGTGCATCGCTCAACACGAATGCACCGGACGTCTTATCCGTTAGGCCACGACGACTTCAGATACGTTATCTTTAAGATTATATCAGTCTCCATGATTTTTCGACAAGAAAGAAAGAAAGAAAGCGAGACATCTGTCCAAAAATTATACTCTATAACGAATAGTTTATTCTACGTTTTACTTGCTCTGAGATATAAGTACCTAAACATATACTCGTAGTATTGCCAGACTTCAAGGTTCGAATTCACATTTACGAAAGTTAATGTTCATGCTCAACAAATTGTATTAGACCTGTAGAATTTTCTTATCTTTATAACGAATTCAAACGAAATTGCGAAGAATGAATACTGAATCTACCCATCTGTAACGTAAATTTGGATCTATCGATTTTCTTTACGTTATTGTAGACGAAGTGAATATTTTTTGGCTTCTCGCGAAAGTAATTTGGCAAATAAAATAGTCGCGGGGTGGCATGAATTTGTAAATAGTTTATAGGTCGTAGTTATATACTCTCTGAGTCTCTCTCTCTCTCTCTCTCACTCTGAGTAGCGGGATTAAGTTTATTCTATATACTTATTGAAGGTTAAAATTATTTCCATATCGAAATATAAAATACTAGCTTTGCCCGCGACTTCGTCCGCGTGGAATAGTTCAAAAATAATGCTTTATTTTAGAACAAATTTGGTTAGCCTAAAAAAAGGTTTTAGTGAGCCAGCCTTAACATGTAGACATAATAATATGCTGTCACGGACTTTTTTTAGATCCTTTAAAGGGGAACAATTCTGTCATACATTATTTTAGCGAAACTTTAACCGTTTCTGCAGCGCACGCAGCGGAAGCTCTCAAAAGGTAAAAAAACCGCGATTTTGAAACATTCTTTATTGATGCTCCGCTTGTATTGGATCTAGCGTGATGTTATATAGTCTATAGCTTTCCTCGATAAATGGGCCTGTTAACGCCTACGAAATTTTACTGAGCAATATTGAAATTTTATTTATGTTTACCTACACCACACACTTCAATTAATGGCCGCGCCAAGCTAACTTGTTCGCAACGTAAAAAATTAACAAAAACCTGTATAAAGGAAACACAAGCACAAAATCGATTGTGGAAGTTTCATTAAATAAACCCAAGCATCCAACAGGGCTATCTAACACTGAAACAATTTTTCAAATCAGACCAGTAGTTCCTGAGATTAGCGCGTTTAAACAAACAAACTCTTCAGCTTTATAATATTAGTATAGATTACCTATAATGTACAAAATTGTTTCAGTGTTTGAACGTAAAAACGCAACAGCCACAAAGAGGTGCCATCGTTGTAATAATATTACTCGCCATATAACCCTAATATCATATAGTATTAAATGGAATTTAAAATATCTTTAAATGACGATACCTGTCCAGTAACGCAGATTCTGTTCCAAATTAATTTCAGTCTGAGAACTAGGAGCTGTATGAGAACATACCAATGGACAGTTAGACATAAAAATTATATTATCACCAGACTTCGTGGGACGTAGACATAATTAAGATACTGTTACGCCGGTAAGAGTAACGCCTTCTATCGCCGAATGGTCGAACGAATATCGAAGAATCTAGTAGCATCTAGAACGCTCGAGAAGTACAACGCCATCTATTGTCAGATAGCGGAAACACACAATACTCGACTTGTGTGGAATATTCTCGATAATTCTAGGGATATCGTATGTTGCAGAGATAGCAGTTAGTAATCGGAATTACACGAAGCGAAACAGTGAACTGAAGCGAAGTGGAAGAAGCGAATTGAGAATTTTAAAATGTTCTGTATGTGTTCTAAGTGATCAATACAGTTTTAAGTTGTACTTTGGTGGAACATTTATTTATCCCGAGCCCCAGCGCATAACAATACCTAATTAACATTTTACGGTTATAATATCGCATTTCTCATGAAAATTTGACCATTTCCGAAGTTTTGAATAATTTACATTTTTTGTGGTCATCACAATTTCTTATTCGTCAGTATTTCAATATTGTTCTAAGTACCGTCAAATATTTTTTTGGAGTCACCTGTAATAGTATTCCATAAAATATTCAAAATAATAATGGATGGATTTACTTCCTATACCTCTTCTCTCTATTTATTTTTTCGCTAATTCTTATTACTTTCATTCAATGTACATAATAAGATATTATATTATATCAAATTTTATTGTTTTATATTGTGTAATGATATCAAATTTGATTGTAGTTTTAAATAAGAAACTGACCTTATATAATACATACTATTCCAGATTTTATTCATAAGTACATTCTAGGTCAGTTATTTAGTTGGTTTGCTAAGTTGAATAAAAAAAAATTTTTTTTTTCTTTAAGCAAAGGAAGCATTGATTCCCGAATATATAACACCGTCTCACCATAAAGCTTTCATCTTAATTCAGGTAGCATTGTAAAAACTATTTCGTACGGAATATCATAATGGTTCGTTATCATCAAGTCATGTAAGTATTTTATCAAACGTCTGCCCTCGGCTTGATCGATTGCTGGTAATAAAAAAAAATGTGTCGTAGCTTTTAATGTACGGTCACATTGAAATGCTCGGAATATCAATTCTTTGTGAGTGGTTTTTCCATACAGCCGTGCGATTCTGTAAGCGTTGTTTAACAAACTCGCACGTGAATTTGGTGTGAGTTTTCAAATTGGCATTCTGTAAATTTCATTGTAGTGCCGAATCTACACTAGCGCCCCTCGCGGGTGAATTGAACTAGCAAGCGTGAGTTTTTTTTACTAAAATGTATGAGTTGACGTTTGAAACGGAATCACGTCGAATTTCGGCAAGAACTTCGCATCGCAAAATCATTTTATTTGTCAAATCAAAAGTTAGTGTTTTAAGTGTTTGTTGTGAGTGAGAATATACGAAAACGTTATAAACCGCTGTTAATTATTAAAAAAATACTATTAATTAACAAAATTGCACTTTAAAATAACTTTATTCTTCATCGATATTTTATGGAGCGTATGTTTTTATTGAAAACATTGTTGAAAGAGGCTGACGCTACGGATCAGCGTGAAATGCGTCGACCAGCCTATGAAATTCACAATTTATTACTTTTAACTTGAGATGACGACCATGTAAAAGTATAAAGAAAGTGTATAGATTGTCGAAGGATCATATGAACCAGTTAGGGTGTGAATTACACCCTTTGATGAAGACCACTAAAAGCCATTGAAAAGGACTTTCAACTCTTATAAAGGTAGGTATTCCACGTGGTAAGATTGTGTCTTTATGTACAAAATAGGTACTTTATAACATATTATTAAAGTTTACCCATTTGTTTATATCCAACTCTCCCATTATTGTAAAACAATACCACTAAACTAATCTACCAAAAATATCTTGAAAGAATACAAATTAGATTCTCTAATAACTATGTGTATTGTTTAATGATTATTTCTTAGTTTCAGTTATTGTGCACCTTGTTATTTTTGGCCAATTGAAGTTACCAAAAAAATCATAAAAGAAAATATAAGAACATATTTGTCCCAGACATCCCAGTGTATATCTGAGGTTGTGGAGGCTCTGAACAACCCAGCAACTATATATAAATATTTAAGATTCCCACAGAATGCTCAAGAATGGCAAAAGTTGAAGGAAAAGCAAAGAAAAAAGAAGGTGGTTTAAGCTAAATAAAAGAATGTTTACTTCATAAAAAATTACCAATATTAATGAAATGCTAAATATTGCAGTTTTTATGAAAAATTTAGAATCCTTTGGGTTATTGGGTGTATTGATGGGAAGTTGATGGCCTTAAAAAGATCTGCTACCAATAAAAAATGGTTTTACTGTCGCAAAGAATATCATGCAAGAAATGTACAATTTGTAAAGCTATTAATATTTTTCGAAATTCTGATATGTAATCCATAAACGAAATGTGTATTAAGAACCTATCTATTCAGATTGTATTCATTTCAGTTAAATTGTAATTGTGTATATTGCTATAAGTTATTGTGAAATTTAGTATTTATCTTAAATAAACTTTATTCAGTTATAATCAAAACAAAATAAAATTTAGTCAATGACAGCAAGTAATGACCATTATAATTATTTAACATCTTTTCGGGCCTTCTGTATATTGTCAACGTTCCAACCTTATGACACCTTTTGCTAATTTTTTTTTCATTGCTTAGATCGGTGGACGAGCTCCCAGCCCACCTGGTGTTAAATGGTTACTGGAGCCCATAGACATCTACAACGTAAATGTGTATGGACTCCAATATCTACAAGGTCCTACCACCAGTAATTATACAAATTATACCACCCACCCACCTTGAGATATAAATTCTAAGGTCTCAGTATAGTTACAACAGCTGCCCCACCCTTCAAACTGAAACGCATTACTGCTTCACGGCAGAAATAGGCGATAACGCTATGCTATGCTAGCTAATACCTGCTAATAATAGCTAGCTATTGCTAATATGGAGGAAGATACTCCTGAAGCTTTGTAGCACCGCCTTCATTCCACTGCCCGTAACTCAGTGGAAAGAACAATAGGTATATTAAAGAGTAGATTCAGGTGTTTGCTGATCTACAGGGTGCCAATTTACCACCCTGATAAGGTAGCAAAAATTGTTGTTGCGTGTTGTGTTTTGCACAACATTTTCAATTGTGCAGAGCTGCCAGTTCCCATGATTTCAGATGATGAGATTACATGTACATTATGGTGGTCATGTTGAATTACTTTGTTAAATTCTACTAATTAGCTAACTTATAGTGTGAAGTAACTTCAAATATAAATTAATGATTTATAAAAATAGTTTTATTCAATAGTTATATACAATAGTTTTGAAATTTGTTTGCATCAGTAACTTATGTGGAAATACAGGTTTAAAATTGCTAGCTGCATCTGCTAATTCCACCAACAGTTCATCCTTCTTGCAGATTGTCGACTATTCATTCCCCCATGGTTGTAAGTTTCATTAAGTTATATATGGTACTGTGTTCAAAAATGCTTTGGACGACACACATATGAACACCCTGAATCTTCACCTGCAGTTCCTCTATCCACAAAATTCTCTCAGTAATTTGAGTACAATCTGCTTTTCATTGTAAAAGTGGTGAAATAGCAGGTCAGGTGTTGAGGTGCTGAAAAAAATAATAAATTTATTTAAAAACAAGGTTAGGTAAAATACAATGTTTACAATACATGCAACAAAATGTTTTTATTTACAAGTAACAGCATTATACACAAATCAATGTCCCTAATATGGTGGTTCAATGAATAGGTACTTTGACCTGAATAAACACTTACATATCAACCCAATCTCTTGACTAACATGTGAGACCTACTGTGGCTGGAGCTACTAGTAGTACCATCACAATAAGTAGAAGTTACTTGCATTTAGTTAGAGGAGGATGATTGCAAAATAGGTGATTCTTGATGTAATGCGAAAAAGGCAATAAATATTAATTTTTAAAATGCAAGTTTTGTTTAGGTATTTATTTAAGATAATTAGGTATAACATACATACCTGTATGTTTGCGATTGTTCCAATACTGATACATTTTCCGAGTTGGCTATAAATTCTCCTTACAATATTCTGATGATGTGGATTAGTATTTTCAATCTGTTGTAGTTCCTTAAATATAATAAAATAGGTTATGCCTAAATTTTGTTCATTTATTTTAAGCTGAGTATGCAGCCTTTAGCCAACATAATGTCAGTTTAGTCAATACTCTGGCACTGCCTGCCACCCCTGTACCAGTATGCACACCCTTTACCATAGATACAGTCACCTCTGCATCAATAAATACATTCCAACAACATCAATCCAACTTGCAATACCTAAATTGTTAATGATTTGATTTATTTAATTCAAAATAATTTTTTTGTTGGTGAATTAGAGATACAAATAAATTACCTTCATGCCCTGTTAAAATAGAACATCAATAAAAACGTAGTAGATAGATATATCATACATAAATAGATGTTAACATGTCCTAAATATCTCACCGGGAATGGATCTTAACTGACAAGAGAATTTAGTTCCTATATTTTTTTAATATCCTTGTTCTCTTATTGAACATGTTGAGATTCGATTAATCCTTTTGTTTCGCTAGCTTTTAACCCAAAACGTTTATCAATGCCTCTATTTGCGCCAATGTCGGATGAGAAGAACGCTCTTTAAATCTGTTGGTAATATATTTAAATTTTACATTAAAAACGAATGGATGAAACATTGATAGCCTCAAATTAACTTTTACTTACCTCATAATTTTTATTTAACGTTAAATTCACTCACAAAGTAACAACAAATCTAGAAAAAGCAAAATAAAAACTTCCGACCGCTCGAAATTGTTTTGAAAACAATTAAAATTTTGTTTTTTAATTCTGGTATTCGCCAGTGCACGCAAAGGAACTTAGCGTACAGCCAGAAATTACAATTAATTTCATAAATATATGACTTTTAATTTTCTTTTTAGATATATTAGATGTGGATTAGACACCAAAGCTTAAATTCATAGTATTTTCTTACAGAATGCTTCTAAATACAAAGAAAAACTGAAACCGGTAAGCTTCGATTTACATTTGCGTGTATACGGCTATCCCTAGTAGTATTGTAAACAAACTTCGTTGTCACTTCACTTCGCTCGAGGCAGGGTAATTTAAATTAGTGTTTACAGAATGCCAAATCAAGGTCATTCTATTGCGAATGCGAAGTGATGGAGAATTTCGTAGTGAGATGCGAGTTCTTGTTTGAATTTTAGAGAATCGCACGGCAGGTAGATATGTGACACGCGATCATAATGATTTTTTTATGGTTACGAGAAATCACACACACGATGTGAACAGCAGGAAATCACTGGACTTCCATTCACGTCTTGGATTTTTGAGTCTTATAATTTTGTCTTAGTGCTGTCTAGGTTTCAAATATTACGCTTTCCCAAGTATGTCTTTCCTTGAACAATGTTTTTGGAGAGTCCTCGGCTGTAGGTAGCGTTTCGATTTTGCTGCTCTCTTTTTGCTGATGTCCACGAACAACGGTGACTATCAACACCAACGCATGTCTCCAAAGAAAAAATAATCCAAAAGTTCAATTGTCGGTCTAGAAGCAAATTAAAGAGTTGTTTTATTTTTATTTTTTCTAATTATTGCGTAGATGGATGAGTAAACTGATAGCCCACCTGGTCTTAAGTGGTTGTCGGGGCTTATAGGCATCGTATCGTATGAACGCTACCACCCACATTAACAAATAAGGTCATAGTTACAATTTGTATTATAGTATAATAATATAATAAAATTTTAAATGTTAACTTGAATAATATATCCCACTGATTTTCTCGCCGGATATTCTCAGTGGGTCTCATTTCCGATCTTTTGGTAAATTCTGCGAAATACTGCTCTTGTATAGTGTTAGTAATAGTGTATTGTAATAGTGTTAGTAAATTCTCTCAGGCTGTGCCCGTGAGCTCACCTACCCCTCCCCGAAAATCTGGAATAGCCCCTTAGGCTACGAACGAATAGGTAGGGAAAAATAATTTTAAATTAACGTTGTAATAAAGTTTACTTATTGGATATCTTCAGTTGGATTATTGAAAAATTAGTTTACAAGTTTATCTAGTTACGTTACTTGAATAGAATAAAAAAAGGTCTCGAAAAATGTAACTCAATTTACCGGATTTATTAGTCTGTTCGAATGTACTTTACCTGTTAAAAGCCCTTACTGTTCTCCCCTTCCTCTAGGGACTTAAGGAAAAAAAATCTTAACTTCAGGAGAGTATCTACCATTTCTGTGAAGTAATTTATTAGGTACCGTAAAATGGGGCGATTAGGGACAAATTCCAACTTTATGAGCAATTTTAAGGTAGTTGTTGATGTATATAATGCTATATTAGGATCAAAATGATTGAGTCTTGGGGGCATCTTTGTTGTCTAATTTAAAATTATGCAACTAGCATTCCAGTTTAAGCAAAAAATGCAAAAATAGGTGTAATCCCTATTTACCCGAAAATTGCGGTTAATTGGGACGAAATGAGAAATTTGCTAGGGTTGGCACTACTTTTATTTTTATATATAGTTTTAATTTATTTATTTATTTAGTTGCACTAACAAAGTGATCATAGATAAAAAAAATTGAAAAACTGACAAAAGTACATGGCAGACATCACCTCAATTATAGGTGCAATCGACAGTGCTGATATTTCTATCTGGGTTAAGAGATTAGGTGTGTCGGTTATTCCATGGATTAATCAGATGAATACCCCCACTCTGAACAAAGATTAAATATTTTATTATGTATTACTTAGACATTTTTGTCCACCTTGAGATTTCATTGATCTTGTTACATGTCTCTGCAAAATCGACTAACTTATATTAAATTGCTTAACTATATCAACTAAAGACTTATTCCCAATTTCGCTTCGAATAAACCAGATTTTTACCAACAAATTTAAAAAATATTGTTATAACTACATAAACAACCCTACAAAACTGTACCTATTTCTACTTAGGTCGTTTCCATTTCACGTATTCTCATCCCAATTGACCCCTTTTTCGTTGTTATTTGTACCTAAGACGTCCCCAATATCCCCAAAAACAACAGATTTTTACATGTATTTTTATATAATCAAATACATTAAAACCAATAACAACTGAGACTTACCTTTAATATATATGCTGGTTCAAACACTAAATAACGTTTATAAATCTTAATCATCTTCTATTATTATCAAATAAATAAAAGAGAGCAAAGTTTCTAGCACTAAAATAATTACCACCACAGGAAGTTAATTTGAAACGCGATTTTTTATAAGTTAGCAGCTATTATCATGCATATTCAGAGTTGTTTTGTGAACTTTCAACATTCTACTATTAAACTACAAAAAATGGAAGATTTTGCAACGAATATAAAACTTATATTGAGCGTCGAAAGATTTTCCCGGTTTTTTCCCGATTCGCCTCTCAATCCCTAAACGCCCCATTTTACCGGTACCTATAAATTTTTATACGTACTCTGTAACATTTCGAATAAATTTAATCAAGTTAATGAAATAAGAAGTCGTGTTGAGTAATTAGCTTAAGGTGGACGTTAAAAGATATAATCAATTTTGTTTTATCGACTTTACGGAATAATTTAGACTAGAGGTCCCGCAGTAGTCGAAATTCGACTATAATTAATTAGAATTGTAAGTTTGTACACTATTATCACTATATTTTATACTTCTATAATCACAAAGAACAATGGCAGCTTTCTATACAACATTTTACCTGATATCTATTTGAGGCGTCTTGAAACAAAAAAATACTAAAACGATAGGAATAACATAGCTTAAGCTTAATCAGAAATATTTTTGGTATTAGAAAGTCACAAAAAAAAGATATCAACGTGTTTACTTTATAATTTGAGGTTATCTATCAATAAATAGATTTCTCTGATTTTTGTAGGCACGGACTATAACAAATTGGAAAAATAAGTAAATGATATGTTTAAATAACATTTTAGTTTCATTATCATAGATGAACCAAGGATATACTTCTAATAGTACTCGAGTAGGTACCCTTAGCAATTGCAGAGCTACCTCGGTAAATATACATATTATATAGTTTGTTCTTTCTTCTTTGTAAATGTGTAAAAATGTGTGTCAGAGATAGGTACTTTTAACCTTTTGAAGTCACATATTTGCGACAAACGAAGGCTTGCAAAGCTAATTTAGTATAATAGAATTATTTTGTCCGTGCAGTTTGGGTCATAAAAAATCGGAGCGGTGAAGCAAGTATTTCGCTCTCTCTTCCACTCACGAGCCTTATGGACGGGCATAGTCATGCGCATTATGTCAGTTGTTATACTGTTCAAACATAGACCTATATAGTAGGGACACGACATATTGTTCTATACGTACAATTGCTTATATAAATAGCACCCATTTTGAAGGCACACACATAAACATATATCTATCTCGTTCTTACTCAGCACTTTAACTCGCAGGAAAACAATGTAACAGTATTTCAGTGCGTACATAAAATGAAACATGAATATACGTAAATGTCTCCGTCTCCGTCTAATGAGGCCGAAAATCCGCCATGTTTAGCGCGCCAAATGTCATTGTCACGTCAGTTCGGCTGTCTGTTTTGGGTTGTACATTATTTATTGACTTTGATATCGATTTAATATGATTGCTTAAAATATAAAATTTCTAATTTTATCATGCTTAAAACATACAAAAATAATAATTAAAACATATTTTATAGGATCTCAAGAAAGTCGATGCCCCAAAACTATTATCTATATATATTTAAATTCATTATGGAGCCCTCATCCGAAACATAGGTTATACACTTAATATATTTGATTCCGAAATATCGGACACCATTTTTCGGTCGGAATCTATTCATCATGACACTAATCATAAATACCTCTTTAAAATATGTCATCAAAACATATTTAGACATTCTGTTTAGATATTTCGGGAAAAAGGCTACCGACAAAATCTCTTCGGAACTATTTAAATAAAATAGTTTTATTCCGCAGTGAGTAAAACACTATTGTAAATTCGTTAAATATTTATTAATTAAGTGATTTTAGAGAGGAAGTCACAAGGAATGACGTTTGTAATTTCATTAATGAATAAATGTTCTGTAGGTGTTTTTTTTTATCAGGCGGTCCCTTGATAAGTTTAAAATTTGCGTGCGGTGCGGTAGTGCGGTGCACCTTCCTTGAGGTGCGCTGCGGTAGTGTGTTACGGACTTTAGGTCAGCAAAACAATTAAAATAGATTGTAATAGTCTAAGAAATACACGTACTCAAAATACGATAACATTCAGCATGCTAGAAATGGGCTGATGGCACTGTACTATGCCATATCTTTCTGTTTTGCGGCAAACGACAACTTTATAAAATCAGTGTAGCAAATTTTAAAAATCGGCATAACGTTTACTTGGAAAATTTGTACACGAACTCGTCTTAGATTTCACATAATATCTAAATCACATCATCTTTGCACATAACAATATATTACTTCCTATTAAAGTATAAATTCTACAAATACATTCATACTCAACAATATTTAAAATAAAATAAGCCAAGAACGTTTATCGATAAAACCTACTAACATTAAAATCTTCTGGGCAGCACTAAAACCGCCATGTTTTGTGGCCAGATGACGTCACAGTGGCACGAATTTTTTGTTGACGTTTCATTTCCATAGGTTTCCTACTTCAATGTGTTCAAATCATTGTCATCTGAAGTGCTGGCATTACTATTATATATTTAGTTATTTAAGTACTAATTGTAACAAAGGATTATTAATATTATTATTTTCATTTTAAATACTTTATGAATATTATTCATTATCAAAAAATATTGCTTTTTGTCCCAATAGTATAAATGCCATCCTTTACAAATGTATTAAACCGGAAGTACACAAAAATCGAATTAAAAGCTTATTAAATTAACATTTTTTCGTGGCTTTGCCACGTAAATCTAACATCGTATAAAAAACGAGCAAATAAAATGATGAAGTTTCGTTTATGTCTTAATCTAAGACGCCTTTTAAAACATTCAGGTAAAAAATTGCCATTGTTCTTTCGCCAAGACTACACTATAAAAAATATTAACAAAGACAAACAATATTTAATCTATTCTCAATTTGACAACAGACGTCAAGAACAAAAGTTGTGCGTCAAATACATGGTACGTAGTGTGTGTAATGTTTTCTTTATTGATTTAATGTTTTACGTGTTTTTCAGTTGTCCTCGTCTATCTTCCTCCCTCTATGATCTCCTTCCTCCTGATATACCTCGCCCCATTGATCTCAAATCTCTTCTTTCCCTTGTCAACTCCCCTTTCGTTTATATTCTTAGTTCATTCATTAACCAAAATAACATTAAGCTGTAGTTTGTCTGTCTTTTATCGAACTAACCCCTGTATATATATTGTGTGCGTCTTATTTGTTTTAGGTAAATCAACAGAGATCCTGTCATCAAACATTCTTAGCTACTCACTTAATTCTTAGTGAATATCTGTGACCTTGCTCGTTCACGAAGCCCGCTATAGAAAGCAGAGTATTAAATACACTTGACATTGGCGAAATCTAAAAGGAAACGCCATAAACCTAAGAGATAGATAGATAGATATTGATTTAATGTATCTTTTATGCATTATTTGAAAAAAATATTAGCATTGTGCACTTCTTCTCTATATTCTCTATAAGTGTGAAAATTTCATACTCCTCCGTCTGCGCAATTTTCGTAAAAAGGGATACAAAGTTTTTGCTTCACATATTAATATATAGATAGATAATTGTATGGTATTCACTTTAAGATATAACTATGGGCATTTGACACTAGATCTCTCAAATTAACACTCCATTTAGTTCGCGTGGTGCTTCGAGTTCCATACACCATAGAGGCTCATTAATTTCTTCTTTTGATGGATTTGATAATAGCATAAACTTTAATTGTTTGAATAATGAACTTTTCACAAATTGACTTATATTTTTCAACACATTATTTCCTTTTTGCTTTATCTACCCTCGGATTCCTCAAGGTGATTACTTTTGCGTTATTGTTTTTTAATTAACTACATTACGCCATGATGCTCTACCCCTGGTGGGGTGAATGGTCGCTCAAACGTCATGATTAGCGCGGCTTCAACTGACCAGATCATCCCAAATTCTAGTCGCTCCCAGATACATATTTTAAGGGTGATTTTGAGATGTTTCAGATATGTATCTCGCTCTCCAAAACTGAGCCTCTGATTTCTTCGGAACAGAAATAGCCAAGACTGCAATAGCTCTATTATTACAGCTCTATTGATAGAGATATATGTATCCGCAGCGGACTCTAGGAACCGATTTTGAAATCATTATCAATCAACTTTTTTGTCACTTTAGGATATTAATTTTAGAAATCAATTTAAAAAATAAATGGATTAAATATAAAGTTCCTACCATTAACAACATTGTTTTAGTTTTCGTCAAAACAAATTAAATAGACGTCAAATTTAATATTGTTGTAATTTTCAAAGGACGTTTCACAATACCCTCTAGACCTCTTTACGTTAAGAAATCTAATTATATTTACAGCTGTTGCTGTAAAGCTAACGATATATAACCAGAATTGGACGCATTTCGAGGAGAGAGAGCTTAAAAATGCTCTTTCGTTAATGGTTCTGACGAAGAAAACTGGTTGTGACCGGCTTTTTAGATTGGTTCAGATATTTTCGATGATAGCTTTGTCGAGAAAAGCCGCCGGATTAAACAGATATTGTCAGTCAATCGTTCGCGGTATTTAAGATAATGTTAATCCGGGTTTTTTGTTGGACGGAAAATTTTGCCGGTGCTCTTTGGAAGTTGATTATTTATCGAGATTGTGACACTATTAATGATAACTATTGGTTAAACTTATCTTTACTGAAATGGTATTGTGAACCTGAATGGATTTATATCAACACCCTACCTATTTTTGATACAAATCAGTCATGTGCAACTAGGACTCCCAGGCCACGTCTTAAAATGGATGACGTCATTCAATTAGAACTACGTAATTCCTGTAGAACCTTAGTTATTTTTGTTCTGATGGGCAATAAAAGTACGCTAATACTGAACCACTTTGGAAAAGAAATAAAACGTTGTATTCAAGGCCTATGGTGACAATTGAAAAAACTGGTTTATTTTATTCGCTAAATTGTTTGGAAATAGGTAATTGACAGTACGACATACGAGTGCAAGCTTCTTTATGTAAAGTAGTATAAGTTACACGTCATCGAATTTTATCGACGGAAGTGAATATCGATTCTCTATTTATATCGACTCCGCGCGTTGGAAGTTGTCCATTACCGACTAGGTCAGTTAATACATATAAAGGTATCTAAGTTCCGCAGAGTAACAATCATGAACATGATGATGATGATTTTTTTGATTTTTTGATTGAAGTTTAATTATTAGCACCAAAAGTAGGTGATATACAGGGTGACTTGTAATTCGACGTATTCCTCTTGGCATGTGATAATACATATAATTTCTAACAAAATTAACCATAATTTCCCTAATACCAAGGTGGCTCATTATCGAGATATTCAATATTTTTGGTTTTGTTCAAAAAAATCCCGAATTAACTACAAAAAAACCATTAAATAAAAAGCTAGTGTTTTGAATTAAGTTGTTTGAAAAAAAAACGAAAACTATTGAATATCTCAATAACGAGACACTTTGGTATTAGGGACATTAGGGTTAATTTTGTTGGAAATTAGATGTATTATCACATCCCAAGAGGAATACGTCGAATTACAAGTCACCCTGTATAAACGACGAAAGTGATTAAATTTGAATTTGAGCTTCTAATATTTTAACCAGCGTTCGGTAATCCAGGGCTATTTCTTTTGGTTCAAATCTCTCTCATCTCATAGCCAGTCAGTCATATGGTTTGGTATTACAATATTTTGTGTATGATGTGTAGAATTTTGGAATAGAGCAACAAGCTCTGATTTTTATTTAGCTATTCTTCAGGATACTACAATTCGAATCGGTGGTAAAGTCTTGACGATTGAAAAGCGCATTTGAAGGTTTACTTGGATGCAATTAAGGAAATAAAAAGTACAGCCATATTTTGTTCTTAAAACCTATAGTGCAATTCCGATTTTGCAATTAGAATAATGAAATACAGCAAAAGGCAAGGAGTTCCAGCAAGAGTAAAGGAAAATGCCATATTTAAACAAATTCAATTTTCAAACTGAATTTCATTCAAATTCTTAAACAAACAAAAAGACCCATTTTACTGAATTTCCAAACTTAAGTTTGCAGCTGATCATATATTGACAGTTGCGTAACACGTATATTATTATAGGAAATGATGATGGCAATGCTAAAAACACTATCATATTATGTCTCTTAATAGCAGAATACACTTTGTGGGTTCTGTAGCTTCCGTTAGTCAATCGGCAACAAGCGGATCGGTACGCGACCCATTTAATTAAATAAGAGAAACTTTATCGTACACAACGTCAACGAGTTAATAGCCTATCACGTGTTAAATGTTAAACGGAGTCCATTGACATCAGTACGTGAGTCACATCACCAACCTTGAAACATGAAGCTTAAGTCTCAATTATAAATTATGTAAAAGCTGTCCAACCTTCAAAACCAAAACGCACTACTGCATCGCGGCAGAATGGGCAGGGCAGTGGTACTTGAACGTGTGGTCATAAGACGCCTTGCTACTAGTAAATCCACCAGCTACATTCATTAATTAAAATTTCCTAAGCTCAAAAACTCGCTTTCAAGTCTCGCCTTAAATTTAAATCGATTCTCAGTCGACGACTGTATAAAATTTTACGAGTCATTAGGGTGGTTTGCTCAATTATGATTACAACTTGAGATAACGTCACCTCGAGTATATGTGATTAGACAAGTTTTAAGAGTATAACTTCTGAGTTGCCTTATAATTTATATATATATATATCTATTTGAAAGTTTGTATGTTTTCGTTGACTCATGCAATAATAGAATTTCGCACAAAGATAGTTTATGACCTGACTAGGATTAATACAAGAAAATTATTATCATAAATAATATTTGTGTGATGGGAGAGATGTGCTCCGCACTAAACGCTTCACTTTCCCTCCTTTGCCTTTTCATGAGTTCTGTCTCATGCGAGGTTTGGACGTTGGTTGTTGAGCGACAGGAGGTTTTAGTGAGTTCGACTCCGACATGCCCTGCCCTCCATTCCCCAGGGGAGGGTGGAAGACCGGCGATTTCCCCCTGACCAAAAAAAAAAACCGGGCAACGTCGAGTATGTCTTTTATAACAAGTACGGTATTGTGTTCGCTAGTTTGTGATATTACATACGAACGTATCTACAAATCAACTAATAGCTTATAAAGCTTCAGAGCACGAATAGTTTTAATATACCTAACTGTTACCGGGAAACATGTTTAACTACTGGTAGTCAAGAGCTATGGTATTTGTTTCTTTAAGGAACTAATGCGATATATTTATATTATTTCCATTTAATTCGTTTCTTTTCTAACCGGAACGACTACTTTCAAACTGAAATACCTGCTGTTGTTAGACCATGTGGCAAAAATTTGCTACTATCTTGACCTCTTGTTACTTCTTAGGTACACATCTACCCAGCTACACTTGCCACGATCTCTCCGATATCAGTGTCTTTTGTTTTATAGTGAAATCTATTATATGTTTTAATTTAGGGGCTATTTATAAACAAACATATTAGAATGAACACGTATCTATACTAATATTATAAAGCTGAAGAGTTTGTTTGTTTGAACGCGCTAATCTCAGTAACTATTGGTCCGATTTGAAAAATTATTTCAGTGTTAGATAGCCCATTTGTTGAGAAAGGCTATAAACTATATAACATCACGGTAAGATAGCGGTGCATCAATAAAGAATGTTTCAAAATAGGTGTTTAAATAGCTCCTTAACATTCTATAATTCAAAAATATTTTCACTTTTTACGTAAATGAAGTGGGGGTAAAATTTAGCGTTATGCCATAGTAACTATTCCACGCGGAAAGCTAGTCTATTAAAAGTCTTAATTTGGGGGCTATGTATAAACAAACATATTAGAATGAACGCGTATGTATTTATAATTTCCAATGGTCTATGTTTGTTTTAAATTTTATTATATATTCCACTTAGGCTGTGTAATATTTTTTTTTTATTACTGTATAGGCAGGCGAGCATACGGCCCACCTGATGGTGAGTGGTTACCATCGCTCATGGACGTCAGCAATGCCAGGGGCAGAACCAAGCCGCTGCCTACCGTTTAATACTCTCCACAAGCCTCGTTTGAAGAAGGACATGTCATAGCGCTTGGGAAACACCGTGGAGGGGAGCTCATTCCATAGCCGGATGGTACGTGGCAAAAAAGATCTCTGGAAACGCACTGTGTATGAACGTAGTGACTCCAGGTAGTATGGATGAACTCTACTCCGGTGGCGGGCGGTGCGATGGTAAAAGCGAGATGTCGGTATCATCTCGAACAATTACTCAGAGCACTCCCCATGGAACATACGGTACAAAATACTGAGGGAACCGAAGTCCCTAGCAGACACAGAGGCTCCAAACGATCCGTAAGAATGGGATTGTCGACAATTCGAACGGCTCTTTTCTGTATGGAGTCAAACGGAAGTAGCTGGTATTTCGGAGCCCCAGCCCAGAGGTGGGAGCAGTACTCCACGCGAGGCCGGACCTGTGCTTTGTAAAGCAAAAGTCTTTGTCTAGGCGTGAAGTACCGCTTCGCTCTATTGAGGACTCCCAGCATTGACGCCAACTTGGCTTTGCCCTCCAAATTGGAAATCGCTGGAAATGTCGACCCCAAATATCCCAATACTTTTGGAAGGTTGTAGGGATACTCCTTGGAATTGCGGCGCCATGACTCTTCGCAGTGAACGCGAAACCGGTGTCTTCAACGGGTTGAATTGAACCAAATTCAATTCACCCCACTCGGTGGCTAGTCCCAGAGAGTTCTCCACTTCAGACACAAGCTTTGATCGTCTCTCTGCACCACGCTCCATGAAAGACTCTGATGGCCGACATATCGCGCATCTCCCGTGCTGTCATCCGCATAGCAATGCATGATGCCATCAATAGACAGCATGTCGAATTTAATTTCGACATGCTGTCGAAGTTTCGTTTCGATTTGCACACTTGTGTCGACACAAGTGTGCAAACGAATTTCATTTCCGGGAATTAAATTCGTTTGCACACTTTATACATACGAGCTTAAATGTGAAAAATCACAAATGAGGACAAATAATTGTACAAATCGGGAACACACACTTCAGCGTTGTTCAATCGAAAGGACACCCAATCAGTCAGCATCGATTTCTAGTCGACCGTAAAATTGCTTGTCTCACTCCGCAGATTCACCTTTTACAACTTTCTAAGCGTATTGGAGCGTTACCCTTATTTCCTCTGCTTGATGATCTGTGGGCTTATTAGGAAATCAAATTGAGTTTTGCGGCAATCACATTCACTGAATGTGGCCTAATGTTTAACACACCCGCTGTTCTCGTATCTTTCTGTTTTAATACCTTGACAATTATAAATTTTTCTAAATATTTTGGCTTCCTTCCGCGATAAGGAAATAATATGCAGAAATTAATGCAATAAGATGGAGGGTCGTCGTAACCCCTTACGAGGCATGAACTCCTTGCAGGAGCAGGGTTGAGTTAAAGCGGGTGTGAGTTTTCGGAAAGAGGGAGTCTGTCTACTTGCAATTGGCCGCAGAACATCGACATGATAGATGGTATGATGATGATATATGATACATAATAATTTTTATTCGGACTTAGGGTCCCGAGTAAAAATGAAATTATAATTTTTTGATAAAAAAAATAATTTCAAGTCTATCGCCGAACCACCGCTGCACGGTGTCAACACCACAACGCTGAACCAACGCCGCACCACCGCCATTTGGCGGAAAATTCCGCCGCACGCTTCGAAAGAAATCTCCCAGCACCGCCGCACCACAGCCGAAGCATAGCCGAACGGTTCGAATTTTTTACGTTTACATTTAATAAACACTGGACGTAAAAAACGTTTACATTCACACACACACACATATGTATGTATATGAGAATGATATGTCACTGCTGTAGTGCAGCGGTGGTGCGGCGGTGCTTCGGCGATTAAAATGCCGTTCAGCGGTGTTTCGGCGGTAGAGCAGCGAACCCACTTTTACGTAAGCAGTTGCGGCTATGGTGCGGCGGTGCTTCAGCGACCATAAAAAAATTCAAATCGTCACAGTCATAGTGCGGCGGCGCTTCGGCGATTAAAATGCCGTGCAGCGGTGCTTCGGCGGTGATTCGGCTAAATTCTGTTTTTACTCGGGGTGGCAAAAGATAGTTATGAAGCTCAGCCGCAGACTCCGTGCTGTCGTTGTCTTATTTTTTTTTTTTGTTTTAAACTATTAAATTAACCTACTAACTATTGTTACACGAAACCTAAGATGTGATGCTCCCTTGCTGCGCCTACGACGTATGCAAACAGAGTGATACAGTAACTAACTAAATAAATGCAAACCACACAAAAAATACTATTTTAGTGGCAAGGAGTGTTTTGGTCTTACCATTTTACTTTTAACTATCCTTGTCATGCATTCCATCGGGAGAGTATTTTGTGAGTAGTTTGATACGACGTAATTTTTTTACTTGGTATTTATTTACCTAGAATACGAGTAGCAACACCCCATCTCTTCCTATGGCTGTAATAACGGGCGAGAATGAGATTAAAACGTTATCTGAGTATCATATCACATACACATATGACATACTACGAATAATGATCGGTATATAATTTTGGTAAGATGTCTTCGTACCATTACCATTTCTCCTATTTTTCCCGAGAAATTGTCATATATTTTCGGAACAGGAGTCATTTTACTATACAATGAGGTTGGGATTCCATGTCTCAAAAGTGGAATTTACATTATGTTTATGGGTTGTATTAATCATTTATCGTCGAGTGAGCCGTGAACTTGTTTACCCAACTTCAAAGAAATCTTACCCACGTGAGTAATACATGATATATGATCATGATAACCCAACAGTTTCGACTTTTGCTTCAAATTTCAAACGTACCAGCCTTCGGTTTGATAATACTTTTTATTATTTTTATTATTATTGTTATTATGTATTGTACCAATAAGTAAATTGTACTCTTCTACTCACTTATGTAAAGCTCTCCCTTTTTAAGAACGGCTAGCTGGTAGATAACTCAATTGTTGAGTTAAGCTCGCCATTTTATAACTTTCTGTGTATACAATAAAGAATAAAGAAGATACTTACAATATCAAAGACTCTTAAAGGTGCCTATGCTTAGATAGAACACGTTTTCGTCCAAACACAGCAAATCTCTGCTTTGTATGTGCTTAAGCGTACTATTTGGAGATTTGCGAAGATTCATGACACCGTTCGTATTACGCGTGCACCAAGCATTTGAATAAACCGTCGTTTGCATTCCCCTTGTGTGTGGGAGTGTTCACAATATTCTCGGATCGGAACCAGATGCTTGGGTCTATGAAATAAATAAAAGAGGATGTATCATAAAAATGATCGATAATACCAGTAGACTATGTAGTCGTCGTGGCCTAACGGATAAGACGTCCGGTGTATTCGTGTTGAAGCGATGCACCGGTGTTCGAATCCCGCAGGCGGGTACCAATTTTTCTAATGAAATACGTACTCAACAAATGTTGACGATTGACTTCCACGGTGAAGGAATAACATCGTGTAATAAAAATGAAACCCGCAAAATTATAATTTGCGTAATTACTGGTGGTAGGACCTCTTGTGAGTCCGCGCGGGTGGGTACCACCGCCCTGCCTATTTCTGCCGTGAAGCAGTAATGCGTTTCGGTTTGAAGGGTGGGGCAGCCGTTGTAACTATACTTGAGACCTTAGAACTTGTATCTCAAGGTGGGTGGCGCATTTACGTTGTGGATGTCTATGGGCTCCAGTAACCACTTAACACCAGGTGGGCTGTGAGCTCGTCCACCCATCTAAGCAATAAAAAAAAAACAAAAAAAAAAAAGACTTTGGCATGTTCATTGTTCAAATTCAGTAAAAGCATATTGAAAATTCAACAAGGAAGGGTGGATAGCACAAGACCATGCAAGGTCACCAATGCGGTGGACCGACCAAATTAAAACCACAGTAGGAAGTCCCCTAAATGAGTGCAGGATGTCTCGCGATGTCCAACCATCATTCCCTGCCTCGAGCAGGGAATGATGGTTGGACATCGCGAGACGCATCAGGTCTAGCCCCTCCTGCACTACATAACAATCAAGCCCACTCTGTCAAGAGTAACACGATTGAGAAGAAGTTCAATAAAAAGACCCGCAAGAGACTATCGTGATTGCGAACAAAATTAGAACGGCTTCTAACCTATCGGATATTCCAAAATTCAGTTCTTCATAAGGAATTTCCGAGTAAGCGCCTCAATGAACACCAGGTTGTAAAATATTTTACGCTCTACGCGCATATTGGGAGACTTAACGATTTTTTGCGACCTGTATAATTTGTGATTCATTTGACTTTTCACGTACGATTCATCATATCCAAAGGGATTTGCAAATTATGTGTTTTTAATTATTTTTTCGTGTATATTCGTATATTTTCGTGTATTTCGTATATTTAATATTTTTCGTTTCTACAAAGACAGCAATTGATAAGTACTGATTGCAAATAAACACGTAGCGCCATAACTTCCGTCCATGAACATCCTGCATGTAGCACCAACTGGATGGTATGCTCTTCAGTAAAAATAAAATGTTATATGTACATATTTTTTTTTATTCAAACTTCTTATTATAATATATTATATATGTCAGATTGGTAGGAAAGGAATGTATAAAAAGAGTGGAACGTAACTTTAAGATGTGAGTGAGAGAAAACGATAAGAAAGGGAAAAGAGAATGACAGAGGAAAAGGAAGATGGCGAAGACGGTTAAGGCGTAAAAAAGGTGCTAGATAATTTTTTATTATAATAACAGAAGATTTTGGAACAGAAGAAGTTTCATTTTTGCGCTGCGATCCCTATTCTACATATACCTATATATACTTCATGACAAAAATAGAAGTGGTAGTAATAGCGTAAAGAAAATTAACACACTTTAGCCACACATATATGTATGTACCACAGAGCCCATTCTCGTGATCTGTCCAGCATAGGAGTAAAGGCATCTTAAGCTCCTCAGACAAACCGGTACAGACTGGTAGTTGCTGAGCGTGGCCGTAATCCTCGAGAGCGAGGTAGCTTGGTCCAGATCCGTGTCATCCAACAATCGAGTGCGGGTAGTTAAACGAAAAAGGGTTTGATCAAGGTAGTGATTGCTATTTTTGGGATCAGAATTTTCGCTAAAAGTGAACAACAGAATGTTTTCAGTAACTTGAGTGAAAAAAACAGGCCAAATTTATGATCAATCATTATTTAATATGAGAAAAATAACCTAAAAAATTAATAAAAAATACCCTAGTTTACCCTTGGTTAGAAACTGTTCCAGTCCATGGTCCATTTGTCGACGACTTACAAGACTCTGAAACTTTTACACACAGTAACGATCGGATTAAGAAGTTCGATAAATTTATTTCTTTCTCTCTAACAATTTCCGATACAATTCAGAAATATTTAATGTTCGTTGTTAGTAAAAGAATTGTTCAAATTATTACATGGATATACTTGTGTTAAAGCTACGAAAAGTAAGCCAAGACTGTATAGAGTCAAAACTTTCAAACTAGTAATGACAATGTGACGTAACACTCACGACATAAGAACTTTACATCATCGCTTCCGCCGGTCTCGCTTCGCTATACCCCAAATACGTGCAAAATAGATCAATATTGATCTTAGCTTAGCTTAGCCGTTCAGGTCAGTGATATGACCTTACTCAAAAGAGTTAAACATATAAAGATATTTTTTATTGTGTTTGTAGACATTATTAAAACAATTTTTACGGTTTGATCTCCCTTTTTTATTTTCTTATTTCAATTAAGACCACAAAAAACCTTAAAGTACTCGAAACTTCAGCAATTAATAAAATCGCAATATTAAACGCAAGACGTATGTATTGTTGTTGTTGTTGTTGTAGTCCTAGGATACCCGCTGGTACATACGGTCCTCACAAGTTGTTTCCACTTGACCCTGACTTGTGCTTGTTCCTTGACATTTACGTGAACCATAAAATCAGTTTTAATTATACATATAAGACACATAATTCTACCTAAAAAATCTAATAAAATCTAGAGTTTATCAATTTCATAATTTAAGTGAACCTGTCCATAAAAGTAAATTCTACAAACAAAAATATCATTAGACAAGGAAATTTTATTAATACACAAAAACACCTCCGTGCCGTAATCAACATCGGTTCGGGAGCTTTTATCTAAAATTCAGGTCTATAAAGGAACGTGAAAAACAAAGAAGGCCAGCTCTCTATATTGCGCACTCTTTGCGAGATAAAATCGGGTTTTTGGCATGCATATACCTTCCTAAATTGCCTACACGACGGGGAATTTTTGGGTAGCATTTCGTTCCATTTAAATTTTAAACTTTCTGTTCACAGGGATGTTAATTCTATTTCAGTACATGTTCTGGTGACAATTTCTAAATTATATTCTACGTAAATTAAATTATATCAGCAATCCAATCCTCACATAACCTCTCACCTTTCAAGGACGACAACTTAATAACGAACGGCAAATCTTAAAACAGTCCATAATTTTATTAATTCGAGTTGATTAACTTTCCAAACTATTGATATAGACACTGCCGGATCGCCAACAAATTGGATCCAAGGCGAAATGCAATTACGCGATATGGCCATATCCGGTTTAGAGATTAGACTACAGTTAAATTACCTTTCTAATTAAAATGGATTTGATTCTACATTCAATGAAGAAAACCGAACTGGGTTGAAATGATCATACATACGTATTTAAATCACTATGATTTTTAAACAAAATTTTATATTTATACATACTGTGAACTCGGAGTTTTTGTAAGGAAATAAATAAAAATATGTATATGTCGGATTGGCTGGTTCTGTGGAATTTTTAAAATGATGACGTCAGCGTTTGTGACGCCATTTTCTTCATCATTACCATTGCCTTCTATAGTGATAGTAATTAAGAATTACTTTTCCAATAATTTCCATTTATTACATTTAAAGTGTACAAAAATAACAACAGAGAGCTCCGTTCCGTTCGGCTGCTCGAACCGGAATGCTATGTGCGACAATAGTCACTCGTATTCGTAGTAGAAAATGGGGGTAGCTTAGTCATGAATTCTCTTGAATACCGTCTTAAGCCGTTTGTTGACATGCGTGGCATTCAGGAAACAGTTAATGTTAACTATTTTTAGTTAACTTAATGGTAATGCTGCGCCGACATATATAAATATGGAATAGCATCGTGTATAAAAATCATATTCTCAGAAAAATATAAATTTCCATAACTGCTGGTAGGGCGCGTTGTAATTCAGAATGGGTAGGCGCTACCAGATTGCCTATTTCTGCCATGATGCGCAAATTTATTGTAATATATATACCTAGTCAGGTCATAAATTCTGTCACATGTTTAATGTAAAATAATTGAAACAAGTTTATTCATTATGTAACCATTCATATACCAAAATGAACTTAACAAAACATAGATTCTTATGACACTAAAGTTTATTCAAAATGACCTCCGTGATTTTGAATACAAGCCTTCAATCTGCGCGGCCAGTCGTCTATGGCAGCACGAACGAGGTCCATATCAATATCGACGGCTGCCTTAATCAAGAATGTCTTGAGTGACTCCAAATTGGGATGAGGCTTTGAGCACGCCTTTTCCTCCAAGTGTTGCCATATCTTGAAATCTAACGGATTCAAATCTGGACTGGAGGAGGGCCAGTCTTCGTGTCGGATGAAGTCGATTTCACGAGCCGCCAGCCAGTCTTGTGTGCTCTTCGCTCTATGAGCTAGCGCCGAATCTTGTTGGAATACCCGTGCCTGTCATTGAACATGGTATGAGAAACAGGTTCCACAAGGTTCGTCAGGACTGTATTTTGATACACAACTGCATTCGTTTTTACACCTTTCTCACAAAAATGTACCTCTGTTAAGCCCCAATAAGAAACTCCCAACCATACCATGAGCGAGGATGGAAAATGACCTCGTTGGACACGCGAAATACGGTTGCTCGCTTCTTCACTACTGTGTGCGTACACCTTATCATTTTGTTTGTTGTAGCTCTCTTCTACGGTAAAAAATTTTTCATCCGAAAAAAGAATTTCCCGATATTTTTTTCCCGCGTACCGCTTCAACAAAGCGCGGCATCTCTTCAGTCTCAGGTCCATTAGACGAGCATTCAAACGATGTCCTGTTTTTCTTCGATATGCCCGAAGCCCTAAGTCTTCATTTAACACCATTTTCACCGTGGTTCTGCTTAACCCCATCTGAAGGGCCAACAGTTTCTGCTTACGTTTGGGATTTCTTTGAATTCGCGCCTTCACAGCTTTTATCACTGCTGGAGTCCTAACAGACCGAGGGCGACCACTTCTTGACCTGTCATCTACACTAGAGTCTTCATTGTATCGTTTGATGGTACGATAAACGAATCTTTTGGTTATATTCAAATTTTTCAGTATGTTAAAAATTTGAATTGGCGCGTAACCGCAACGATGCAACGCAATAACTGCAACACGGTCTTCTTTAAGCGTCCACTCCATATTTAAAAATGAGTAAAATTCTAAAAGTCTACATTTTTATTTTCATGAAAAATTCGAAATTCGAATTCAACAAACTTTTTTGTAGCCAGCATTCTAAAAGAAAAGTTTTTACTGTGTGACAATACTTATGACCTGACTAGGTAATAACAATTTAGATTTTATATGTAAATATAATCAATGTTGCTCCTGAGCGAAACTGAACTTTATTATCGTTCGACTCGAAGGCTTATAATTACAAAGTTCGAGTTCCAATAGCTTTTAATACGACGACCTGGTATTAGATGATCAGTTTTCGCAAAATCTGATATATATGCAGGAGCGTACTCAGAAACTTACACATTAGAGGAGAATACTTTAATATTTTTATGATCCGCTAACAAACTTGTAAGTTTCACATCAAGACTAGAAAGTAAAGGTAAAGAAGTACCTTATTCATTAAAATACTATTTTACCGAAGGGTTCTACTCAGAACTTGAGACACTTTAGTGAACTTCATCGCTTATACTAGATGTTTAGACTTTTTTATTCGTCTTTGCCAAAAACTTAGCTACCAAACTACTTTTGTGCTGAAAGCGCTTAAAATGCCTATTTTAAATAAATAATAAATACGGGTTTCAGTCTTGTACGTTAGCAATATGAGAAATATAATGAAATCGTCGTTAACTGATACTAATTAATATAGTATTTCGTAGTCGTCGTGGCCTAAAGAATAAAACGTCCGATGCATTCGTATCTAGCGATGCACCGATGTTCGAATCCAGTAGGCGGGTATCAATTTTTCTAATAAAATACGTACCTAACAAATGTT
Organism: Bombyx mori; assembly: GCF_030269925.1. Taxonomy (NCBI): domain Eukaryota; kingdom Metazoa; phylum Arthropoda; class Insecta; order Lepidoptera; family Bombycidae; genus Bombyx; species Bombyx mori. The sequence continues at coordinate 7,427,838 of NC_085120.1, read as the reverse complement.
CACGATTGACTTCCACGGTGAAGGAATAACATCGTGAAATAAAAATCAAGCCCGCAAAATTATAATTTGTGTAATTACTGATGGTAGGACCTCTTGTGAGTCGGCACGGGTAGGCACCACCACTCTGCCTATTTCTGCCGTGAAGCAGTGATGCGTTTCGGCTTAAAGGGTGGGGTGACCGTTGAAACTATACTGAGACCTTAGAACTTTTATGTTAAGGTGGGTGGCGCATTTACGTTGTAGATGTCTATGGGCTCCAGTAACCACTTAACACCAGGTGGGCTGTGAGCTTGTCCACCCACCTAAGCAATAAAATTAAAATTAAACTTGTATCAATGTCCAAATAAAACTAAAACCCTGAGTTCGGTCTTTAGCTAGGAACTATAATTAAATTGGGCGTCAGGTAGTCCGGTTTAGCAGCAACGTTGGGGTTAATTTGGCCTAGACTTGTTAGTACTTACGCTTTGTTTTTGCTGTGTACATATCGACGCTTGAAAGGCAAACGTGACTAAGCGACAATAACTGCTTTATACATAAATGATAAGCAATAACCATATTCGATGCGCAAAAAAAAATATTTCTAGGCCTATTAAAATCATTTCCATCCTACAGCTGGTCTGGCCGTCTGGTGTAGTAAGTGACATGGTCACTACACAAGGGGGTCGCGGGTTCGAATCCCGCCAAGGGAAGATATTTGTATGATAAATATAAATGTCTTTTCCAGGGTTATGGATGTCTATTAAATATATGTATGTGTATAATAATAATATTACATTTATATCCGTTATCTGGTACCTGTAACACAAGTTCTTTACGAACTTATCACGGGACCAGTTAACGTGGCGTGATTGTTAGTAAATATTTATTTATTTATTTATTTACAGCTAGATTCGTTATAATAGAAATTTTTCAGGTATTTCAACTTTAAATTAGTCTAGTGTAAAATTCACGCATTGTCGCTTAGTCACGTTTGCCTTTCAAGCGTCGATATGTATATCGAGAGGTGAAAAGCTATTTGGTTTAAGCGACATTTCGGCTAATACGCGACATTTATCTTTGTAATTAAAGGTGCATTTTATTTGGTGTTAGTATCAAGAATTCGATGTTTTTAATAATTGAAGTTCAATCATGTTTATCTGATTCAAATAGCTGAAGATTTGTTTGTTTTTTCATGATATTTTTTCCAAATTTTAATCTTTAAATGGCTCTCCTGTAAAGTTGCAAAAATGTCGGCTAAACCTATCCAATACCAATAGCCTTTCACCCGTCGATATGTTGAATTTGAAAAAAAACTTATGATTAAAATTTGTGAAAAGCATATATTTGGAATATCTCAAAGTGAAATGATACAGTGATGCATTTTAATATAACTTCAAAGTTATAACATAGAAATGGCACGTACAGGTTATTACATAAGATACGTTTATATCTATGTATAAAATATGAAAGGCCGGCCTTATCCTCTAACTTTAGAAACTCGGCGTGAGAGTGTGTGTGAGCAATTAGAGAAATGCTTAAATAAGGAAAATCTAGCCCTCATTATAGCTTCCACTTTACTTTCAACCTTAGTAACAGGATTAAATGATGGCAAACCCTACTATTTTAGTTACTACATATAATTACTTACTATACTCTGATTTGAGGCGGTTTGCCACTGGGGGTCCAAAAAATACGTCCTTTTTTTCCTACCTATGCTGATAGCCTTGAGAGGCTATTTCAGCTTCTCCTTGACGTGTAACTGAGCTCACGGGGCTCAAACCGGAGTGTTGCTAACACTGGCCTCAGCAAGGGCAGTGCTTCCGACGTCGACTGTTTACCATTCGGTCCACAGGATCGGGTATGTAATTACCGGCGCTCACGACAAGAGGGTTTTCATGTTGTGCCGCCTTCTCAAAGTGATACGTCCGGTAGTGTTCTAATCTCCATCGGTTTCGATCCAGCGGTGATGAATCACTGCTTAGGCTAACTTTGGGTAAGTCGCTGGCAGTAACAGTCGCATTCACTGCTCTCACATCCAAACGGGAAGGTGACAAAATATTTGATAACTTTGTTATGACTAGTGTTAATGTTCATCTTGTGGGACGATAATTGCGATTTGACGAATTTGGTTTGGCTTAAAAATGAGTGCTTTAGCAACAATGGGTAAGTTCCAACTGACGTGTTTAATTCAGCGGCAAAGTTTTCACATCACATTCCAGTATTTTAGTCAACATTTCAATAGGATTTCAACTTGGATTTCGCGTTTGGAACATGGCACCATGATTCACACTATGGTCTCGGTGCGTGGCTTCGGTAATCGCTTAATTACAAATTAACTAAAAACTATTTACAAGTTAGTAAAAATGTTGAACAAAACTGAACTAATACAAATGACAGTTAAAACAAAAAGTCCAAAATAGAAATGAACTTTAATTGAGTTCCGATATATGTATATGAAAAATTTACAAATATAAACATTTAAACATTCAATAAGTCTATCGTAATCAATAAACCTATTAAAAAATTAGATGGCTGTCAAAACTTATTATAAAAATATGTAATTTCTTATCGCTTTGCTTCTAAGAAATATCTGGATGTTTCATCAAAACTAGAAATCAAAAGATAACTTCAGTGAAAAAAAACACAAAAATATTAAATCTGCCAGTTCAGAAAATCGAAATTGTAAGTGGACCATAGAAATAATTTGTGGTATCGAAATCAGATTTACGATTAAAATACAGACGTCCCACGCCAATATTCAGGCGTTGAGCCGTAGATACGATTAAACAGGTTATGCGGTGATCAAAGGGAAATAGTTAGGGCCAGTTTGATTACTTGGGCGTCCTTTGATTTAACATTTCGAAGCGTGAAATCGCGGTTTCGAACTCAGTTAATTCCGAGATATTCCTGAAATATAAGGCGCAAATATTAGAGTTCTGAATTATTATATTACAAATTCTTTTTAGTTTGTATTGTGTTTCGGAAATAAATTTGAATTCTTGATTTTATTTAATTAGTTTAGAAAACTAATTACCAGTTAGAAAACTAATTATGGAAGCAAAATTATTAATAATAATTATTATTATTTTACATTGTCTATTCGTATGTATATATGGTATTTGTGTATGTATGTGTATGAATATATATACATTTCACTGGGTTGGTACACTGCGCGTAATTCGTTTCCAAATTTTTTTTGTCCACCTGATGGTTGTCCGGAAGAGATCGCTCTTAGCGGTAAGGTTTTCGCGAATCGTACACATAATCAAAACTGCTTTTGGGTAGTTTTAATTATAGATACATTTATGTGGACCGCGGTCTTAAGTGTTGTGCAGAATTTGCAGCATATTTCTACCTACTTCCTGCCCTCTTGTTTCTGCATGCTGTCTGCCCGTACGGGTAGGTTCCGGTTATCTTGCCCTTTTCGGTAGCTTTCGTGTATTCAAGGTCGACTTAGTTACTAAGTAAAATAAAACCAATTTACGAATAAGGCCACGGTACGACGCACTACTTGAATCCAAGTGGCCATAAAGCTACAATTGAGAAGACACGTGACTCACATTTTATAGTTCTTGGTGGGACAGTAACACAGTTGAGTGACGTTAAGCTGTATTACTGTGAAAGCGTTACTGTGTCCTTGTACGTGAACTACGTAAATACGGAAAGTACTGAAAATATATAGTTTTTGGAAAACTTAACACGAAGTTTTTGTTGCCCTTTCCTGTAAGATGGCACATTAAGCAGTTATATAATAAATAGTTTTAATATGACTTGTTATAAAAAATATAGTCTGTGGCTGTGGACCTGACGTTTGACCTCCTTAGAAATGTTCGGCAATTAGGCCAAATTAAGATGGCTGTTAGCTTAGGTTCTTAGATTTATTTACTTTAACCTGGGAAGGTTAGAGTAGGCTTCACTCTACCTCTTTGTTTTTTCCAGTAGCTCACAAACCATCTTGAGACATTGTGGCAAATTCTCAACTGTATTGTCTAATAACGACTGTCACATCCTTGAGGCCGGCATGACGGCTTCGCAAAATAAATGTGCAGAATGGTAGTTTTGCCGTAATTATTATAGGCACTATCACATAGGTCGCTCAAAACGTTGGTCGCATTTCATATTTGCAAATGATACGCTGGGCATCATGTTTGTGTTCCTTTTGACGTCAACTCTTCTCAGTCTGTCGCTAAGCGCCATTTCAGATTTCGCTGTTCCACGCTTTGCCAGGAGGGAACTCAGAAAACATATTCCTGCGCCGTCTATAGTCTTCTGATTAAGTTGTCTACGGAGTCCAAGACAATTCGCCTTCCGGAAACGTGAACTACATCGGCCAGGGTTCCCGCAATTCGTGCCTACCAGTGATTTATGGTTGGGTTTAAAATAGTATATCTCAGATATAGATCACAGGCTATCATGAACAGAAGTTGATGTATTTTTTTTTCTTTCTTACTGATGGTATGTGTACCTCTTGTGAGTCCACACGGGAACGGTAACACCACCCTACATATTTCTACCGTGAAGCGTTTCGATTTGAAAGGTGGGGTAGCCGTTGTAACTATACTGAGAACTTAGAACTTATATCTCAAGGTGGGTGGCGCATTTACGTTGTAGATGTCTATGGGCTCCAGTAACCACTTAACATCAGGTGGGCTGTGAACTCGTCCAACAATCTAAGCAATAAAAATAAATAAACATTGAAGTAGATGATTAAAAGTTGATGTGTTGTTGTGTTTGTTGTAGGAAAGCAGCGGAAGGTGCGTAGGCAACATGCCGCGCGCCGGCGCCTTTCTTCTGGCGCTTGCGGTCGTCCTGCTAGCAGAATGGGCTCATGCCTCTTATATTGATCCCGGTGAGTGGAATCTTCTAACGTCACATCCGGGACAAATACGACGCGCTGTTTAGCTTTTTACTGGCACAGGCAACAACTCTTTACTGGTGGTAGGACCTCTTGTGAGTCCGCGCGGGTAGGTACCACCACCCTGCCTATTTCTGCCGTGAAGCCGAAATGCGTTCGGGTTGAAGGGTGGGGCAGCTGTTGTAACTATACTTGAGACCTTAGAACTTATATCTCTATTATATTAAGGTGGGTGGCGCATTTACGTTGTAGATGTCTATGGGTTCCAGTAGCCACTTAACACCAGGTGGGCTGTGAGCTCGTCCATCCATCTAAGCAATAAAAAAAAACGCAGGCTTATCTTGGGAGATTAGTGGACAAGCGTAGGGCTCGTGTGATATTAGACCCATAGACATCAAAACGCCGCTGCCCGTTTTGAAGCATGAGGCGGAGACTACTGTTAACGTCTGTCTCACCCTTCGAACTGGAACACAAATAACTCCTTCGCAACAGTCATAGCAGGATGGTTATTCATATCCATTATTTTTCCAATATCAAAATGGTTTGACAACATTTTGCTTTTCTGTTATTTAGAGTTAGGTAACAAAGCTCTAAGGTTATTTCAAGTTAATCTATACTAATATATAAATCTACAGTGGTTTTTACGGATATTTTGTTATAAATACTGAACCATGCATCCGATTGACTTGAAACTTGGTATCCATGTAGAAAATACATGTACTTAATGGATAGGCTAATATTTATATGAGTGTTGGCCTCCCTACACCAGTTGAAGGGGCGTTAATGATGAGAATCTGTGGGGGTGAGAAATAATAATGGTAATTTTAAATGCCCAGCGAAGGGGACGGGTACAGCTAGTATTACAATAAAATTAGACGTGAACCTCACAAAACGATTTAAATTAACATTAGGATTGTAATGACTGTGAACTCAACTAGGCAACTATGGTAAATAAATAAAAAGTTAGCTAATTAGCCCCCGTAAAAACATTTACATTATTCGGCCCTTAAAAACATTTACATTATGAGGAAGCAATTTTATTTACTCTTTGATTCTCAACAACGCTTAAATATTTTGACTTGAGATTATCTCAAAGCGTTCAAAGTTATTTCAACGATCTCAATCCTTCGTTTAAATACGATAAAATTCCTTCTTCGGGATATTACGAAGAGAATTTAACGGGGAAACTCCAAGTACAACCATAAATCAAGTAACTCTAACATTTCGATGAAAAACAGTAAAACAAAATCAACTCATTGAGAAAGATAAACGTAATCCGGTGACTGTAAATATTTGTTACCGAGTTGCTTATAAAATGTAATGATGTCAACAACTTGAGGAGAGAATAAATATTTATTTATCGAACGCGCATCATTTAATATAGAAATGGTTATTTTTGTTTCCTGAAATTCAAATTCAAATTCAAAATCATTTATTTCAACTTAGATGTCAGCATAACACACTTGTTGAATGTCAAAATATAAATAACAATGTTAACTCTACCAGTATACCAAATAAAGTGCAACATAGTATAGTTATTTGCTCTTGTATCGTGTGAACTTTTTGGTACCCATAAAACTGAACATAGAACATACTAGCTTTGGTCCGTGCAGGTTCATTGTTCTCCGCATTGCCTTTACTCTTCAAGCTTAGCTGACAAAGTTTATTTTAACGAGAAATTTTGCTGTACAAATAAAATAACACAGTATAACCTTCACATGAGTCGGAGAACAAATAACTACTTTAATATAAACTGGAAAAAAAATGTGTATTTACAAGCAAACCATAAATAACTGCCCATAAGGCAAAGTCATGTAACGGTGATTCCCTAATTCTGACTGGATGCTGTTTTACGCGTCATTATATCTATCGGAAATAAAGCAGGGCAATGATTAAGATTAATCTGGTCATCGGTTCTGTGCTGTAGCTCACAAAGTCTTACAATGTCATAATTATATAGGTATCACAAGGCGAACTTCTAAGAGTGTAGTTATTTTCAAACTGGAAAGTTTTAGTAAAACAAAAGCAATAAAACAAAGCATTGATATGTTTTTAATTTTTAAACGATCAAAGTTTCTATTTGCAATTTTATCTCCGAAAATCGGCAGCAAAGTGTTGCAAGCAGCCAATGTTGACAAAATAATACTTTAAAGTCGAATACTAATTATTTAATTAATAATTAAGCCTACAACTGTTTACCGAGGAAATCATCATGAAAATAAAAATAATTATTTTATGATAATTAATCATGTTTGAATCAGCTGGTACCGCGGCGACATTGTCCTAAAATGCATGCTATGCCATAATTATTGCCAATTGTATTCGAATCGCTTTCTGTTCGTGTCATCCTTGCGGCCTATTTCTGCGAACCAGTCATCTCCAACCTCAACAAGAGACCTCAACCTCAAGACTTAACATAATAAATCACTATCATAATATTGCCGGCCTTATTATTAAGCTTTGCTTAACTTACACTTAAATGCAATATTTAACAGGAGACGATGATCTGGAAGTGAACTTGCCTGACTACGGGGAGGATCCAGCCGATTTGCAGTTGTTACAGGATGTAGGGAAGTGAGTCTTTTTTTTTATATTCCTACTAGTCCAAAAGAAACGGGAGTAACAATTAGTTATCGCAGGTAAAGGAATGCATTATTTGTTTATAATGTACACATTAGTAGTAGACGCAGATGTTGTCAGGCTTTAAAAATAAATAAATAAAACACAGATCGCCTCGACGCCACCTACCAGATTGAATTAAAAATCTAAATTAAATAGAGACCTGTTCAAAAAACAGAACAAGATCAGTTCAATGACTAACATGCGCACAGAAGAAATACATATATTTAAATAGATAATTATCTTTGTTCAGCCGTGTTTTATGTGCAAATTATGTTATCGCACCAACACGTGACAAACGTCCTTGTATATGATAAATGTAATAACTTTTATTACCCGTTTAGTTTACAACGTTTATTAGTTGAGAAAAGTTAATAAAACACGACTGTTTTTTTGTGTTTATTGTTTTTTCTACTTTGTGTTATGTTTACGTTTGATTAAAAGCATGCACCCCATCGGCACATTTCCCGAAGCACGAACACGAACTTAGGCTAGCAATTCCGTGATGTGGTTTCAGACGATCGTCGCTGATCTACGTTTTCAGGCGTGCCTGTGTGCGGCGCGGCGGCAACTGCGACCATCGACCGGGCGACTGCTGCCACTCGTCCTCCTGCCGCTGTAACCTCTGGGGCTCTAACTGCCGCTGCCAGCGCATGGGGCTCTTCCAGAAGTGGGGGTAGGAGACAACGACCGGAGCTCCTCTGAAGCGGCGACCAACTCCAGCCAGCCGACTTGACCGCCGCTCCACCGGAAGCCACAACATTCGCCAACACAAAACGGACCCGTTGCGTTCTTATTTTCCCGTTCTATTCCTTCACATAGTCCTTAATTATTTAAGCAGTTCAATTTAGTTAAATTCAAATTAAAAAACAGGGACTTATATTTTAGTTTTGAAATATTTTTGGAACACTTATAAATGTACAAAAATTTTGAAAATGAAATTCGGTTTAATTGTTGTTTTCGTTTTGTTAATTCGCGCTTGCTCTGGTTGATCGAGTGTCCGCTTACGTGGTTGGGCAATCACCCAGCCTTATTGCCCAATCAGTACGCCCTGACGCTTGTACTCGGTCAAACAGACCCCGGCAACTGCCCCCGGCGAGGAGTCTTATTATTTTCTTTACTCCTGTTTCCGTTTTCCTTGAAGATTCGCAAGCTCGGAGGCAGTTCCACTATTCTATCATATGTATGTATGTAGAGTTAAGTAAGCTAACAGTAGTTGAGTAAATCAGTAGAAGCTAAATATTGGTGGTAAACTTATGTCAATAGGAAGTAGATGACATTACAAAATAGAAAAAAAAACTAAATAATCATAAATGTTTTAGTCTATAAGTGAATATCGATTTAAATGAAACTTGGTGAAGAAACACGCCTTTGGATAACATCGTCACATGTATTTGCGATTGGCAACTTAGGTTCTTAATATCTATTTAATGTCAATACATAATACATATAAAATAATGGAATTTTGAATGTATGCGACTCTCGTACAGGGGGTATAGATATGTATGGTATTGCAGCCTAGTAGAAATCTTCTATACGTAGCTTCTTATTGTACGTTCCTGAAAACGGAATATGATAATTTACTTATTACTTGTAATGGAATATGGAAAATGATTAATATATTAATAAATGTTTATGAACTACAAATTTGTTTCTGTTAATTTACAATACCAGTCATGAGGTAATCAATAAGGAAAAGCCACTGAATCATTTAGTAATGCCTTCTTGAAATTTTAGTTTGTATGTACAAACTAGATTGAAGACTCAGACTGAAACTTTCCTCCTTCTTCAGTCGTGCCCTATTGTGACTGTATTTCGCTTTTTTAAATATGGGATAATAAGTTCTCGGCCAATATTGTGTTGAGTAGCTACCGGACCTTTTTTTAAAGCTGAGGAATCCGTTTGCGGATACCCGGTCGTGGAAGGTAACAGACCGGGTTAAGTCGGACTCCGGCGCCTCCAGAGAAGAAAAGGGAGAAGAGAAAGACCGACGTCCTCTTCCCCCTCCAATTCCTTCCAGGAGACTACGCTTTGAGGAAGGCACGTGAGGGACCCACCCCGCCAAACCGACTACCGACTAAACCCCATCGAGCTCCACCACACCGTCTAGACGAAACCTACGGTACCGCAGTGCGCGTCGAAAGTCCGCCTTCGCCGGTACCCGTCCTGGTGATAGGACGGGATTGTATCTCCGGGAAAATCCCGAAGGACGTCGTCTCCGGAGAGACAACACAGGCACCGCAGAGGAGCTACCTTGGGCCGCTTTCCCACCGGACCGACGAGTACCAGGCGCCTCTGTACCCGAGTAGTTACCGAACAACAGATATCATAATGATAAATCCATCACTCACCTTGAAACGTGGGCTCAGTCTTGATTGTGCTTTACTGTTTCGCGATAGAAACGCGCAGGGTGATTTTGCCTATCGATGTGGGCTTATAAAACGCCCTACCACCAGTCGAGTGTACTTCAAAGCATTTTAACTATGCCTTTGGTATTGCCGTTGTTGCCATATGCAAAATTAGCACGAACTTGAAGAAAACGGAAAATTTAACGTATACCCCAAACTTTTTAGATACATCTTCATTAATCCTTTTGAATCCATCGGTAGACATTTTCGCTTCTCCGAAGTTCACGATTAATTGTTTCTCTTAGAGTGTTACTCGTCAGAAATAAACAGTGTAAACTTTTGAGTTAGTTGAAACTGTTGAAAATCCATCAAGTTCTTATAAAATGAAATAAGTATTACCTTCTAAAAAACTTCGCACAATTACGATAACTTTTTACTTTGTCGGTTAATCCTATTTAGCCATTATCTCTCCTAACCGAAAAGTGTAGTCTTTCAATAGATTTTATGATCTATATTTGCGTGAATGAAATAATATCAGGATAATGGTCACATTTAAGTTATTAATCACTGTGAGCTATAATTTAATAATAAAGCGAAAAGAAAAGTCTTAATAGATACTATATTCCTGTACATAATAGTTCGTTTCTTATTCGAAATTATTGTTCAATTTACCACAAGGAAATGCATTTTATTCAATTACTCAATTCCCTTAGCTCATTTTCTCATTTTCTATATACAATTATCGTCAACAGAAAAAACGAGAGCACCAAGAATATGTTCATGTATTTTGCGTGACAAAAATATAAATTGATTTCATGAAATTGCGCCGCTTCTGTTTCTACAAAAAGAAACAAAATGGCTTAGTCTCGTGTTTATTTTATTTGTTGTACAATTTCTGAAGGGAACTTTACATCTTCTGAAGGTCTACCCGGGGTTGATTAAAAACACGAACCTAAATGTTTTATGCCAAAATTATGTATAAACAATAAATTTTCTAACAACTAATTGACATGAGCAATTAATATTTAAAATTATTAACTTAGCAGTTTTTAATAAGACTAAAGTTTTTTCGATATATTAATAGCAATTTCTTTGAATATGTATGAACCAAATCGAAGGCTGTGCCTAGTTCAGTTAAATAAGAGAGTAGAAGAGTCCCACCGCAACATACGTCCATATATCTAAATAAGGAAATTAATTTAGAGTCACCCGGGACCGTCGTTATACGCACGCGGAGGCTTCGAGCGAAAATATTCGTAAATAATATGAACGCGTGCGTAAAATATTATAGAGATTACTTTGCGTGGAAAAATTGTCAGGATATTTCAAAATTAGGCATATACTTATGTAATACCAACGACTTTTAGTATGAAAGATCTCCGTGTCCAATCAATCCAATCATATTCAATCTGGAAAAATATAAAATTTTGTATCTAAGCTTTCAGGTAGTGTGTATGAGTTTTGTCACAGAAAAATGTAAAGCATTTCGTTTTGAACGACAGAAAACCATAGTAGTAGGAACTAATTCAGGTTTCGACTTGGTGTCAAAAGGGGCGGTAGCACCATCCGCGTTGGGGTATTATTGGGTTATAGTAGGTATCCTAATATTCAGTTGGATATGGACATTTGCAAATCAATCAAAGACTTAACCAAGAACGAATCCAATCTTATTAAAAGTTCAGAAGCAATATAGATATTATCCATTCACTTTGAGTTACCATTTTAGCACCAATAGGTGAGACTGCCTCTGTACTCGTACCAAGTAATGCGACTATGACAGGTGGCGAGTGCTCTGGCATTAAATACTTATTTAACACGTTCCCGCAAATATTACCACCGTAAATAAATGAAAATAAAATCAGCAGCAAATGTAAAAAATGCCAAATTGTGTATTAGTTGTAAAGAATGTGTACCCGCATAGATAAGCACTATATTCCAGCATTCCTGCGTTGCGTTTAAATTGGTAAAATACCAGTTAGATGTCCAAATTGGCGATCCAGTATCTCAATCACGACTACTAAACAAAGCGGGCTGCGGTTTCTTCTGACCTACAAATTACCATAAAAGCATACGGTCAGAATCTCAAACATCGCATTCACTACTCTTAAACTTGTCGTTTGGTATCTTCAACATTTATCAACTTCTGGACATGAATGGTGCTCATCGCGCAACTTCCTCAATCACGTTACATTGTAGCACAATCTTAGCTGACTTACCAGGCTATGTTCAAAGACTAGTACAAACTGCATGCAGTGTTAGAAGTGCTCTTCACACATCTTACACAATGGTATTACTTACGAAATGTGTGAATTTAATTAACAAATAAACTTATATTAATAGATTACAAATTAATTAAATTTATTTATTTATTTATCGTATGGCATTCGTTTACACTGCGTGGTTATAATTGAAATTTACAGTTTGTGATTAGGGTTTTATAATTGACGCAGTGTAGTTGGAACCGGGAGATCCTCAGGAGGACAGTTCGGTTGCCAGGTTGTTGCACTATTAGCACCACCCAGGGGTCACGTGTAGGGTAGCGGTGGGTAATCTCCTACGGACGTTATGCAAAAAAAAAATTGTTCGTCGCCCGTTAAGGAACAAAACACAGATTCTTGAATTCTGTTTATCTCTCCTCTCTCTCCTCTTAATTACGTCTAAAACGATAATGTCTACAAAATAACTCTTGTCACATAAACACATAATTCAGAAATTATTTTACACAAATTTATAAACATTCACAATTTGATTTTATCTTCGGTTTTCGAGACGTGAAAATGAGAAAAATAATTAAATAGGTACGATCGTAGTACATCGAATCATAAAGCTTGCGTCATTTGTATCCTGAAAAAAAATTGGGACACCCCGAATTTACTACTACATTCATATCTGCAAAGATTACATTTTAGTATTCCGAATTATGTGTGAAATCAAGGAATTTATGAAAGCCGCAAATGGGTCGTAAAACCGTGCTAAGTTGCTGATTTCCTAGGTCCTTTTAGATTCGAACTTTTATAAGACCGTTCTGCTTTTTATGGAGCCTTTGAATACCCTATTCAGAGCGAGATTGCTTCTTTAAAAAGAAATTGTTTAGAAACATTGTCACAATGTACGTTACTGCGGGTGTTTAGTGGCCAATGTTCTGTCTCATAGCTTCGGTTTTTCAATGTTCTTCGTCTTTCTCATCGAATTTAAGTTTATGCTGTATATGTTTATATGTTTATATTCTATTACGTTCACGGCCGAACAAACTCAGGACTAATCAGGTGTCCGCCGGTTCAACTAATAAATAGGTCTCAGTATAGTTAAAACGGGTGCCCTACCCTTCAAACCGAAACGCATTACTGCTTCACAGCAGAAATAGACAGGGTGGTGGTACCTACCCGTGCGGACTCAAAAGAGGTCCTACCACCAGTAAGAAATTGGTAACTGGTGGTAAAAACAAAAGGTTAAGCCCCTAACGTTGCCAATGTGCGTGAGTTGGGATAACCAATCGCCACCACCGACAACTAATAAATATTGCAATCGACCATTTTGTCGCAATTGCATTGTATAGCAACTGTTTCACCCTTTAAAACAAAAGGCACGACTGTTTTGCGGTATACATTGGTATTATCTAGTTGGGAAATTAGTGTTAGCATTTTATGACTTTTATTTGAAATCCTCGTTTTCTTCAAGTCCCAAAACCCCATTTAACAAGCATATTTCGTTGTTTGGAGTTACGAAAACAAAAGTGTCCCAATAATTTCTCTTTTGGGAGATTTTAACGTTTTATTGTCTGCCGTTGTCGAAACAGGGGCGTTCCTTGGAGAATTCAAGTCCAAAAATGTCCTTTTACACACAAACATTTTTGTAACGCATATTCTGGGCTTACACAAGCTAAGCCAACTGCCACTGCCAATGTCACGAAGCGATAAAGCGCTCCGGTTTTAAGAGTATAATGAAAATGCTTATCAATTTTGAAATTAATTGAAGCTGATCTATTTTTAGCGACAGTAGATCTTAATTGAAAATGATTCATCTTCTTTTTCTTTTGTTGTAGTCGGAAGACGGGTAGTTACACTTCTGGTGGCGATTGGTTATCCCAACTCACGCACATTGGCAACGTCAGGGGCATCACCATTTTTTTTTACCACCAGTTACGAATTTCTTACTGGTGGTAGGACCTCTTGTGAGTCCGCACGGGTAGGTACCACCCACCCTGTCTATTTCTGCTGTGAAGCAGTAATGCGTTTCGGTTTGAAGGGTGGGGCACCCGTTGTAACTATACTGAGACCTTAGAACTCATATCTCAAGGTGGGTGGCGGCATTTTCGTTGTAGATGTCTATGGGCTCCGGTAACCACTTAAAACCAGGTGGGCTGTGAGCTCGTCCACCCATCTATGCAATAAAAAAAAACTAAAAAAAAACCTACCGCTACCTACTCTTTTTAATTCTCCTCTAAAGAAGGACCTGCTATAGTGTTAGGAAACACCATGGTTTTTATTTTAGTGGCGATTCAGTTATCGACAAGCAAATAAAAATTTGTACTAATATTACGGAAATCATAAATTTCTGAAAACACGAACAACATTCATGACTGTTTGTGTAGACGCGAGATGAGCAAACTACGAAAATATTTGAAATTTGGTCGTTGCAAATGAAGGACACAGACTGCGGGAAGAAACGATAAGAAGCGGCAGTTCTGCGTTAAAGGAAGGATGCACAATACCTTTATGTAGTCCTTACTGCAGACTCGTACCACTCCGCGATGAGAAACACCAACGATTTCACTTATTTACGTATTTAACATAACAAAGACACGAAGCGCGCGCGCGGTTGTTCAGCCATATTATTTTCGTCTCGATGTCACCACACGATCTCGCTCGCACGCGTCCGTAGGTAAAGTGCCGGAGAGGGATGGGACAGGATTTGCAAAACCAAATTAAAATGTTGCTAATTTTCGAAACCTAAAACTAGCAGTTTTAAACCAGCGCAACCAGTTTGTTTTTGAGTATATACAACAAAACGATTTTCGTTCTATCCTGTTATTAATGACATAATGTGATAACAATTATTAATTACTAGCCGAACTCGCCCGCTTTGCTGGGCATTTAAAATTAACATTATTATTTATTGTCATTATTATTAGGGAGTCCAACACTCATATAAATATTAGCCTATCCATTAAGTACATGTATTTTCTACACGGATACCAAGTTTCAAGTCAATCGGATGTATGGTTCAGTAGTTATAACGAAACATCCGTAAAAACCACTGTATAGATTATCAAACCTCGTGTCATTCGGTTTCTATTAATCTTCTGATTACAAGTAATCCTATTGTGTAACATAATTGACATCACCCAGAATAAGTTAATTTCATGCTTTCTTAAGTTTCACATCTTTTAGATGAGCCAATGGGCATTAACATAATAACTTTTTGACTCCTTGAAAACTGATTAGGTGCTTAAGAACATTTTTTTAATTATAAATGATTGTTTTCTCTCTTACTAATTTCATAATTATTAAAAGTAGGTTGTGCTCATAGCATAAACATTTCCTCCGAGCCGAAAACAATAAATATATGTATATTTTATGCACATAGTTTAAAAACTAAAACACACGCTTTAATAGCAAACCGAATCAACAATAAATTTCATCTTTTTTGTTATCCTATTGATACTGGTCGCGATATTAAAGCGAAGTTATAAAATTATTATATTGTCATCGGTCCTTGATGCGTGTGCCAATATTCAAAGTAATCATCACTCTTTAAGACGATGAAGGCGAAATCGCATTACAAACTTCTTTACTTCCACAAAATACATTGTTGTTGGTACGCTTTTGTCGAACTTTTTTAGCTGTAAAAGGTTCGCTAATTGTTTTTCCTGTTAACCGTTCATTCCCATTTGTTTTCGCCAGCCGCAGTACTTGAGCGAACGACGAAGTGTATTGAAGCGACAGGACAAAATAGAGGTGTGCCACCGTCTTCGCGGCAAATTTTAAATGTGACATTATACATCGCCAATCGATCTCCACGTTCGGATCCATAAAATGACAGCGAAGCTACATCGCATGCACACATCGATTACGAACGGGAGTCGAGCAACACGCAACCAAATCTAGAATATTTAAAAATAAACGAATTCGACGATCGCAGGTAAGGTTCAATCTATACATTAATACGTGAAGTAAAAACTTTGTATCCCTTTTTACGAAAATTGCGCGGACGGAGGAGTATGAAATTTCGCACACTTATAGAGAATATAGAGAAGTGCACAATGCTAATATTTTTCTAAAATAATGCATAAAAGATACATTAAATCAATAAAGAAAACATTACACACACTACATACCATGTATTTGACGCACATACGCATGCATACTATTTATTGAAACTTTTCTTCTTGACGTCTGTGATCAAATTGAGAATAGATTAAATACATATTGTTTGTCTTTTTTGATATTTTTTTATAGTGTAGCCTTGGCGAAATTTGGGATTATAGAAGTATAAAATACAATCATAATAGTGTACAAACTTACAATTCCAATTAATTATAGTCGAATTTCGACTATTGCGGGACCTCTAGTTATAATAAATTAACAAAGGCCTAGTGAATCTAGAACAGTGCACGCATCCAGGAGCTCTGGTGCGTGGCAGTCCCAGGTGCTTGTGTGCATTTACTCATTTTTTGAATCCTAGACGTACATCGGGGACCTAGGATACCTTGCTGGGCAAGTTCCGTATACATACCCGACCAGGGATCGATTGGTTTGTCCAGACCCAGTGTGTGTGTCGCGAAGATAACCGGTTAAAACAAAACTACCGGGAACCAACATCTCACATACAAGAGACGTGGATTCGCTGACACACGACGACACGAGCGATGTATTTCTGTGAAATAAAACTGTTTAAATAAAACCGAGGACATTGTCTCATCAACAAAAATAATTCCGGAACTGACTCGACACGAAAATGATGTACTTTAATGTTAAATGTGTGTTTAGTTCTTTGGAATTGAATAAAACCATTATTACATTAATCAATTGGTAATTTAAATAAATATTTAGGAAAAATGTATTTTCAAATACTGAGTATTGGCATCGGGGTCATAAAGCGTGTTCAATTTCTATTGTAATTCAATACGTTTCAAAATTTACTTTCACATATTTGTGTTTCCGTATTTTTTTTATTGCTTAGTTGGGTGGACGAGCTCACAGCCCACCTGATGTTAAGTGGTTACCGGAGCCCATAGACATCAACAACGTAAATGCCGCCATAAGACATGAATTGTAAGGTCTCACTTTTAACAGTACAACGGCTGCCCCGCCCTTCAAACCGAAACGCATTACTGCTTCACGGCAGAAATAGGCAGGATCGTGGTACCTACCCGTGCGGACTCACAAGACGTCCTACCACCAGTAAGATCCATCTAACTATACATCATATGCTAAACTTCAAACGGAAAAACGCAAATCAGTGTAACAGAGGCGACCATCCTATTTTGACAGCGTTGCGTGAATCGTAACTAAACTTGCAAACTAAAGAAATGTGCACATATAACGCTGTAAAGTCTGAAATAATGAAACAAAAATTTAAAAAAGCATTAAAATATTTAGTACCATAAATAAAAGTCAAGTGTATATGCGTAGTCTAAGCCAGGATAAGACCAAAAAATTCAAAAAATCCCATCCATACCCATAACGTTCACAAGCACGTTTAAAAGTTCGAAAAAGAAAAAAGAAAATCTACTACAAGCTTGTTATTTTGTACTTTTATTTTTAGTTACTATAAATAAAAGTCATCAGCATCGAAGCGTGTCTAAGCCATAAAAGGAAGGCGGAAGTGAGCTATTTAAATCCACCTTATTTTCTATCGTTAGCAGAAATATTGATTGAGTCTCTCTGATTTTTAGTACAAAGTCAGAGTACTTATAAGATTATACCGTTTTCATATCGGTATTTGGTACGAGGTTATCACTGGATACATTTATTTCACTTTTTTAATTAAATTTTAAATTCAATTCGATTTTCATCTTGAAAGATTTCTTTAGAAATATACATATAATTCCATTTTTATTTATTTAATGTGACTATCGACAGCGAAGAAGTCTTATAAATAATACATTATATAGTATATTATATCGGTTTATAACAAAATAAATGTGACGCTTAAAAAAATAATTTCAACATTATTGTTATAGATTTTAGTCAAAAAACAGCATTCTAGTTTGGTGATATTTCCTAAGATTTAAAATTAATGAAATTATGAAGTAGGTATTTGATTTTTCAACTCTTCAAATACCATAACTTGAATTTATTTAAGTAGCACAATCGATCAACGTATTACAATTTTCATAAACTTCAAAATGTCTGATTGCCGTACAAATTTGCACACGTATGATCTTAATTACAACGCAATGATTCTACTCGTATTACTTTTGCGCAAAATCTAATCAAATTTGACTTGCTATTAAATCATTTTTAGTGCCTCAATCGATAATAAATAAAAGACCTAAACTTTATTTAATTCCGAGAATTTTCATATTTATCTACCTTTTAAACCTTCTCTGAACTTCAACAAATAATTCAATACCAAAATTAGCCAAATCGGTCCAGCCGTTCTCGAGTTTTAGCGAGACTAACGAACATCAATTCATTATATATATATATATAGATTAAATTAAATATATTTCATTAATGACAACATCGTCCTAACGTAATAAGAGAGCAGAGAACTTGAACTTATCTAGAGCGGAAACAACGTTGTTTCATTAAATCGCGTTTATTTTTAGCTTGAACCGACTATTGACATTAGAAACCTCCCTGGGACGATAAATCAGGCTGCAGATGTAACGGGAAACCGTGACGCTAAATTATGACACCATCCTTGGTTTTATTTTTAAATAACGACATCCTCGGGATCTAATTAGCACTTAACACCCTGGCTATTTTTATGATAGGGAATGTAGAGTTTACAGTATAAATAGACGGAAGGACGGAAGTGTAGCAGAGCAAACAGATTACCTTAGATTAGTGGATTACCCATTGAATTAACCTTTAAACTCATACAAACAAAGCAATTGTCACGGATTAGGAAATTCGGAAAGTGATTAGAACTTCGAAAATAAACTGGTAAAGCCCAATAATACATACATAGTTTTTGTTAATCAAAGGGATGAAACTGAATTAAAAATAATTAAAAATATAATAATGAAATGATAACGTGTAATTTTAGTGATATTCAAATGCTATATTATATACCTAGATAGTTCTTATTTTTCTGGGGGACAGATGTCCCCAGAACGATTGCTTTATGGCAGTGTGACGTCTTGATACTGACGTCATAGATGTCATGAACAGGCCGACGGTTCGAGATAGAATGAATTGTGGCACAAGCTGCTTAGCGTATTTATTGCAAATACAATCCCGCAATTAGATGATATTTAAAACTACAGGACATTTTACATGATAATTATTAATGTATTTTTGGAACGAAGTTCCTTATCGGAAAAAATTAAGACAAAAAATTGTAACGACACTTTTTATTATTGTCGATAGGGAAAAGACGCAGGCAGTGCTACGCCAAACAAATATTAATATTGGTGTAGAACATTCCCGATCCTGCGGAAAGAATGGAAAGCAGTCGACGTCGCCCCAAACACGTCATTTCGGATCCTCCCGATCTACTAACGGTGCTTTTAGGTACCTCAAGCCCCGGTCATCGTTCTCGTCGAACTCGTCGCTTGCGACGAAGGGCTCAACGAGTAAATTAACCCTCAGACACAGCCCACTGAGTTTCTCGCCGGATCTTCTCAGTGGGTCGCGTTTCCGATCCGGTGGTAGATTCTGCGAAGCACGGCTCTTGCTAGGGTTCGTGTTAGCAACATCATCAGGTTTGAGCCCCGTGAGCTCACCTACTAGTTAAGGCGACGCTGATATAGCCTCTCAAGGCTATCAGCTTAGGTAGGGAAAAAAAAGTGTAGAATACTCCGTAGACGAGCAGCGTAGCGGCGTAGCACCCGACGTAGCGCAGCCGCCGGTCGCCACAAGGAGACATTGTGTGAAGGATTGCGTGTTGTAAAGTGACCATTCGGGGCTTATCGGAAGCTTAATAAACCTCAATATCATTAATTAACTGAAGTGGAGAAGGGTATTGTATCCAACTATTTATAGATATAATTATTATATTAATACGCGAAGGAAAAACTTTGTATCCCTTTTTACGAAAATTGCGTGGACGGAGGAGTATGAAATTTCCCACACTTATAAAGAGTATAGAGAATAAGTGCACAATGTTAATATTTTTTTTAATTATGCCTAGAAAATACATTAAATCAATAAAAAACCATTACATACACTACCATGTATTTGACGCACACACGCATGCATACTATTTATTTATTGTCAAACTTTTCTTCTTGACGTCTGTGGTCGAATTGAGAATAGATTAAATATTGTTTGTCTTTATTAATATTTTTCTATAGTGTAGTCTTGGCGATATTTGTAATTATAGAATAGTCTTTGAAAATAGTGTACAAACTTTTAATTTCAATTAATTATAGTAGGGCGATTATTTTACAAATAGAGCTGTACGACCCGACATTGGCGTGGCTATTGTTTACATACAAAGCAAACGACTCAGTCACGCGCCGCACCATCTGTTCCTGTCTTTTGTCTTGTCTTGTTTAATTTTTGTTGCATTTATACGTGAACTAATAAACGAATATTGGATAATATAATATTGCTAGCTTGTTGAATTAATTAATAAATTAATTTCACATATGTGTGTAAATATAACGATACAGACTGGCGGTTGGGCGACTTGTCGTCACTGTGGAGCATCGAAGATTTAATGTATATTTAGTATTTAATAACATCAGTTCATAATGTAACTCTAAATACATAATTGTATTCTTTTGAAACTCTGACCATAACTGAACTGACGATAAATTGTCAATTTAAGTTAACTTTAGTTTGTACAAGATCTCTGATCATTACTTACTGAGTATTATATAACTTATACAAAATTTCGAATTACCTACAGTAAGCTAATAATTATCAGAGACTATATTGACCTCTATTATTTTATTTTTTGAAATTTAAATATTTGACAACTTAATTTAATACTATTGCTATAGTTGTAAGCCGTGTGCGGTGCGGCGTGCGCGTTTTCCTCTCTCTCTCTCTCACTCACTCTCTCACTCTCTCACTCTCTCACTCTCTCACTCTCTCACTCTCTCACTCTCTCACTCTCTCACTCTCTCACTCTCACTCTCTCACTCTCTCACTCTCACTCTCTCACTCTCACTCTCTCACTCTCACTCTCTCACTCTCACTCTCTCACTCACTCAGGAATCGAAAGGAACTTCGTTCCATTGACACCTCTGAACTTCTTTTATTTTCTCTTGTAAGCGGACCAGCATACGGCCCATCTGATGGTGAGTGTTTACCGTCGCCCATAGACTTCAGCAATGCCAGAGACAGAGCCAAGCCGCTGCCTACATTAAGCTTAGTTTAGCCTTAGCTTTTAGGTAAGCTTAATTTCAGTTTTTATTTATTGCTTAGATTGGTGAACGGCCTACCTGATGTTAAATAAATAAACGGTTGAAACCTGAAATAATGTCAATGTTATAATGTAACGGCTGTCTTATCCTTCAAAACTGAACGCATTATAGTCATTTCGCTAATAAATTTCACACGACATATTCACACAATTTTTTTTCATCGTTGATCTTTTTTTATATAAAATTCACGTACAATGTTGAACAACTTGAAGTGTGTGTTTAAACTTTTAAGAATAAGGTCGATTACAATTTTAAATCGAATTCTCTTTCAACCCCGGCTTGGTTATTCCGAGGGGAATGTGCTTCGCAAACTCGATCAGATCTTGTATCATGTCTCGAAATACTATCGAAAATAGAGTGAGAATGCTACAAAATTGAATTTCTATGGTAGTTTTATTTATTTATTGATTTATTCAACTTTATGCATTGGAATACAGTTTAGGATTTAATGCCGCATAATTTATAGAGCTGTGTGTTAGGTACATTCCGTTTTGAGAAAAAAAAAAAAAGATGTACATATACAAACACACAAAGACAGTATCCATACACACACACTATACAACGCAATATAATGTAGTTTTTAATAATAGAATTACTAAATGAACTCGGTGACTTTGTCCGGGTTTTATTTATTTATTTATTTATTTAACTTCATCCACAAAGGTACAATGGATGCCTGAGGCATTCTCTACCAGTCAACCAAGGGTGATGTAGAGAATACTGCGGTAGGTGCATTACTTAATGCGAAAATAACCAAATTGATAATAATATTAGACACATATACAAACACATATTCGGTATATATATATCATCACATGCAACAACGTACACACTATTATATCATGATAATAATATAAAATTTACACATATATCTATATAAAATTATATACAGGCACTCTGTATCATTAATACTGAAATGCTAAATTTTGGCATGCATTGTACATAAATAATATAATAATATGACATTATCGCATGTGATCATATCACTAATACCTAGAAGTCACGGCCTAATGAAAAGCGTCACAATGAACCCTTTTTTTCACCAATCCTAGCATTAAATGTTCACTCATATAATTATGTGCTTTGATGCCACTCGAAGGCTTATGCCTACATACCTAGTCAGGTCATAAATTCTGTCACATGTTTAATGTAAAATAATTGAAACAAGTTTATTCATTATGTAACCATTCATATACCAAAATGAACTTAACAAAACATAGATTCTTATGACACTAAAGTTTATTCAAAATGACCTCCGTGATTTTGAATACAGGCCTTCAATCTGCGCGGCCAGTCGTCTATCGCAGCACGAACGAGGTCCATGTCAATATCGGCGGCTGCCTTAATCAAGGATGTCTTGAGTGACTCCAAATTGGGATGAGGCTTTGAGCACGACTTTTCCTCCAAGTGTTGCCATATCTTGTAATCTAACGGATTCAAATCTGGACTGGAGGAGGGCCAGTCTTCGTGCCGGATGAAGTCGATTTCACGCGCCGCCAACTAGTCTTGTGTGCTCTTCGCTCTATGAGCTGGCGCCGAATCTTGTTGGAATACCCAGTGCCTGTTATTGAACATGGTATGAGAAACAGGTTCCACAAGGTTCGTTAGGACTGTATTTTGATACACAACTGCATTCGTTTTTACACCTTTCTCACAAAAATGTACCTCTGTTAAGCCCCAATAAGAAACTCCCAACCATACCATGAGCGAGGATGGAAAATGACCTCGTTGGACACGCGGAATACGGTTGCTCGCTTCTTCACTACTGTGTGCGTACACCTTATCATTTTGTTTGTTGCAGCTCTCTTCTACGGTAAAAATTTTTTATCCGAAAAAAGAATTTCCCGATATTTTTTTCCCGCGTACCGCTTCAACAAAGCGCGGCATCTCTTCAGTCTCAGGTCCATTAGACGAGCATTCAAACGATGTCCTGTTTTTCTTCGATATGCCCGAAGCCCTAAGTCTTCATTTAACACCCTTTTCACCGTGGTTCTGCTTAACCCCATCTGAAGGGCCAACAGTTTCTGCTTACGTTTGGGATTTCTTTGAATTCGCGCCTTCACAGCTTTTATCACTGCTGGAGTCCTAACAGACCGAGGGCGACCACTTCTTGACCTGTCATCTACACTAGAGTCTTCATTGTATCGTTTGATGGTACGATAAACGAATCTTTTGGCTATATTAAAATTTTTCAGTATGTTAAAAATTTGAATTGGCGCGTAACCGCAACGATGCAACGCAATAACTGCAACACGGTCTTCTTTAAGCGTCCACTCCATATTTAAAAATGAGTAAAATTCTAAAAGTATACATTTTTATTTTCATGAACAATTCGAAATTCGAATTCAATAAACTTTTTTGTGGCCAGCATTCTAAAAGAAAAGTTTTTACTGTGTGACAATACTTATGCCCTGACTAGTTATATGTACATATGTCTATTGCAAAAATATATAAACCATTAATATTGAGAATCAAAAAGGGCTTAATCGATTGATGTCGTATAACTTATGAGTAGTAAAACTAAAAGCCCTTCACAGCGTGTAACGAATAAAATCAATAAAGTAGCTTCACAGCATAATAAATTTAATGCCATATTTACTATTGAAAATGGAGACTAGAAAAACCACATTCTTTACCATCAAATTTTTTATTTTGTTGAAAACATAATTTTTGTTTTTTACTAATCTTTTCACATTTAGATTTTTCTATAATTATTCGAAATTAATAAACCTAACATGAAATACTAAATCTTTATAATATATTTAAAAAGGTATTTCCTACTTTTTAGTTCGGCTAGCTACAAAAGTGTCTCTTTATTTTATTTAAATTTTTTTTGTGGTTATAGATAACTGATTATTTTGGTGAAAAGCTGTGTAATCAAACCTAACCATGTATTCGCAGCTGGTTGACAAAATATTTCTCACAACGTTAAACTAGCATCTCTGAAAATGTTATCTTTTATAAACTCTACACAATCCAAGATCTAAGAGCATTTAGTTAGACTGAGTTACACGTAGTTTTTCTTGGAACGTGCCGATTGTACGTGATGTACCGTGAGCTCGCAAATTGACTTCCATATTCTCTACTCTGTTTCAACGGACTACGAAATTTTGAATAAATTTTATGTCGACGTACCCGCCGGTAGCGAGGTTAATGGAAATCGTGATTGTATTTATATATATATAAATGAATTGCTGTTCGTTAGTCTTGCTAAAACTGGAGAACGGCTGGACCGATTTGGCTAATTTTGGTCTTGAATTATTTGTGGAAGTCCAGAGAAGGTTTAAAAGGTACATAAATATGAAAATGCTCGGAATTCAATAAAAATAACAATTTTGTTTTTCCTTTGATGTGTCCCCGTCGGACGGATTGCTTTTGTTTGCTTTAAGTTTATTTTATACAAAAGTTTAGGTCTTTTATTTATCGATTGTGGCACTACGAAGTTTGCCGGGTCAGCTAGTTTTTTTATATTTTATATCCTTTAGTTAAGCTTCTCGTTACTGAGGGTCATTACTGTCTTTGTGGCTTTTGTCTTAGCGATAGTTTGCCATCTTCTTCTATCTTCGGCCATTCGGAGAACATCGGATACCGTGGAGTCGGGTGTGGTGCGAATTTGACTGATTCATTAGACTGCCCAGTCAGTGACTATTGATTTCTTAATACGCTTTGATTAGTTTCAGACGTATGTATATAACGGAATCTTTAAACATGATTTTGACCCCCTTCAAAACGTTGGATTAACTCGAAATTTGTATTTTTTATTAAGGATCGATTAATATTTAAAAAAAAAATTTTAAAAATTAAAATTCAACTAAAAAATGGAAAAAAAAAATAGTTTAAAAAAACAAACAAAATACGCTTTTATAGCAAATCCAACTAAAAAATATTATAAGATACCATGCGCCCCACGCTTTGTAACAATAAAATCATTTTTTCTTACACTATTTTTAATTCAAATTTATTAAAATTTATTTTCTATTTTGTTTGTTTTTTTTAAACTACTATTATTATTTTTTGAGATATTATTCAAAATTCCTGTTTTCTAAGTAACTTAGGATTCGCACAACGAAGACAACGGAACTATCTTATGAATATTTGTGACTTCGTTTATTTGTACGTGTTCCCTTGCTATTCGGGTTCAGTCGAAACTTTGAACAACCCTTGTTGATAAAGTAGTGTATGATAAAATCTGTGCAGCACCAGTTGTATTTACATATATAATATAAGTTTTGTTTTAATAATCCTTCCTGGTTCGTGTAACCTCAGTAAGCAGGCAGACTGTGTAATGTTATGTTGCTCCTTGGCGACAAGTCTTGTCATCAGAGTCACCTTCATTTTGGATACGTGTTCTTTTTAATACGCTTTTATTAGCTTCATATGTACGTTAGTATATAACGGAATCTTTGAACATGATTTTGACTCCCTTCAAAACGTCGGATTAATTCGAAATTTGGCATAATTATTAAGGACCGATGATAATTCAATATTTTTAAGAGTTCGATCCGTTATCCTTACTAGGATAATCAGGATTAGCGATTTTTTGTTTTCTTAAGACCCGGAGTGTCTGCGTTAAAACCCAGAAGGGAAACTATCAGGTGCGCCGATCATCTATTTCTCTGATAAGTCACTGACTGAATAAGATGAAATTTTTGAAAAATAGAAAAAAATATATTTAAAATTTTAAAAAAACTAAAAAAGTGCACTTTTATCGAAAATCCAACTAAAAAAAGAGAAAATAAATTTGAATTAAGAATAGTGTAAGATAAAATTATTGTATTGTAAAAAATGGGTGGGATGCTTTTCAAGATATTATAAAAATATAACTATTGATACCATGCACCATAACTATTATTTTTCTTTGTTATTCATTGCTTAGATGGGTGGTCGAGCTCACGGCCCACCTGGTGTTTAGTGGTTACCGGAGCCCATAGATATCTACATCGAAACTGCCGTCACTCACCTTGAGACATGAGTTCTAAGATCTCAGTTTTTACAACAGTTCTAATGTTCTTTACTGCTAATGTTTCTTATGAGGGTTCCAAGCAGTTGTACGAGATGAGTCTTACAAAGCAATGAAAGTAGATCTTACCAGCGATAGAATTACGTTTCCAGAGGTCATTTTTCGGAAGCGGATCGTCCTAGAATGAACGACCTAGATGAATTAAGAAGAGGTTTTTGAGAAGAGACATTTCCTAATTCCTAAGTTCTATAAGTGAGACTGTTTGTTTTCATTAAATAACATAAACAAAAAAAAAACAGGTTTTTAAGATATTTGGGTATGCCGTTATACAATGTCTATTACATTAAATCGTACATAATTTAGCAACTCCCGGGGACTATTTTGAAATATCCTTTCATCCGAAACGAGGATAATGCCTTTATAGCTTAAGTGCTCTTAAAATTTTCTTGTTCCACTTTCGAGAAAGGTTGTTTTAGTGTGTTGTGCTATGTATTCAGTGAAGAACTAAGATGTTTCATGCAATAATTATTAATACTCATTAATCTCAATTCTAATCCGGGTTAATCAAATTTCTTTCAAATGATAAACGAACAATGGTTTTTCAGCAGACAGGTGGCATTGGTTCAGTTATATTAAATGCCTCAATCTTAAAGGTGCTAATGCCTCAATAATGTAGGTTTATTTCTAGATGAATTTGAATGAATTCGAATTGAATTGAATTCGAAAGATATTTTACGTTGTTAGTAACAATCACATATCACTGTCCTGTTTGGTGCTGATCGAAAAAAGCACCGCCTCATTTCTTCTAGTATGTTAAAAAGCGATCAAGAGATTCACCGTAGCATTGAGTAACTGGTGGTAGGACCTCTTGTGAGTCCGCACGGGTAGGTACCACCGCCCCGCCTATTTCTGCCGTGAAGCAGTAATGCGTTTCGGTTTGAAGGGTGGGGCAGCCGTTGTGACTATACTGAGACCTTAGAACTATATCTCAAGGTGTGTGGCGCATTTACGTTGTAGATGTCTATGGGCTCCAGTAACCACTTAACACCAGGTGGGCTGTGAGCTCGTCCACACATCTAAGGAATAAAAAAAAAAAAGAGTAGCAGCGATCACTGGATACTTTATCAGCATTCATTCGTAAACCAATATGCGCCGTACTGCACTTTCCGACGGAGCGATCGGGGGAACGCGGCGAACCATCACCCAGATAGAAATCCCTCACCGCACAAAACGGGTGGATCCTGAAGCTCTTAGAGGCCGGGTCATAGATGAGACTCCGATCCAGACCCCCTGCTCCCTGCTCAGTGGCGGCGGATTTCTGGGTAGTGAGGAGAGCTTTGCCTCACTCGCACCGCTGCCTCCTTCCGCGAGATGGTGCACTCGCAGAAGTCGAGCATAACCTCCCAGGACTGATCGCCGTCAAGCATTGACGCCACGACGCCAGGCAGCGACATGTCCGGTCCGACCAGGACACAGATCTGCATTTCTCAAGCATACAGCGAGCGTATGCTTTCCGTGTCCAGGTCGTGTCCACAATGGTGGCACCTTGTCGTCGGCTCAGTTCCTGTCCGGTGCAGGTACTTCCCGAAGCATCTGTCCCGGACAGCACCTCCACCAGACGAAAAATGAGGCGTCCTCCGCCACCGATTCATAGTTTTCGGGACCTTAGACGACCTATAAATATTTTTTGTCGTATGTAAAATTTAATGCTATTATTTATACTCAAATATTGATACATGGACAAGTGTGAAAATATAGATGATTGGTACCTAACCATGAAAAATGACAACGCATTTGCGAGATCTCCCACAGATATAGTTTATTATTACCTGGTACCTGAATTAACGCATGGGCTAATTTTACCAAGGTCAATAAGTTGACCTTGGCAGCCCAGGATCATTTCTTATAATAATAATTGATAACGTGTTCACGGGCTCGTAATTTTACATACGAACGGAGCCACAAATCGAGTCGTACTTTAGGAAATTGAACACAAGCATCTATTTATCGTGGGAAAATGCAAGGAATTTTCGTCTTTTTTTCTTAATTAAAGACTCAGCGCATCAGCGCAGGTAAAATAGTGAAGCAAGTCTAGTTTATTTTTATCGTTTACAAATATTCAATTTAATATTCATTGTTTTCAAAATCCGTGTAACGTACTTAAAAATTTTATGATCTCTGGGTGGATTTCCTCCCGTTTCCATCATGACGGAAAATCTGAGCAATACCATTCCGCGTTCACGCTCAATAAGCTCTACCCTATGATCTGCAAGCGAAGTAAACGGTGTCTTCGTAATAAGGTGATGCTTGACAAATAATGCTTACGCCCGATCTTGATCTATACGAGTATTGTGTCGCTGACACAGCCCTCGTCCATACACTTGTCTAGATCTGGACCTCATCCGTAATTATATGCAAACAGTACCGTAATGTCATATCACGATGCGATTTTATCGCACAAAATTATTACTATCGACGTTTATCGTGGTTGCTGCTAACTGCATGCATGACCTGTCTCACGCAGCAGCCAACGATCGTCGCCGTCCCAGACATATCCTGACGTAGCCCATTGCATTTCTCGCCGTATGTTCTCAGCGGTTCTCCAGTTTTAGCGAGACTAACGAACAGCAATTCATTTTTATACGTATAGAAGATTATAGTATATCCCACGCACCGATCACAGAAAAACATCAAATAAATACTACGTTCGTGTTGTTAAACATATTGTTACTAAATTGTTATCGTCTGTTGGACGTGTCCGAACAAGTTACATCATAATCTAATATCGAGCTCAATATTGTGTGTTGTTTTGCTGTTATCTATATACATATTATACACAAAGAGACAAGAACAGTTAAGTAACAATATACTCTCTGTTTGTGAAACCACTCACATTTCTTTTGTTCAGTAAATATTGACGTACTTCAGTGCTATATTTCTATAGTTCCATATTTTGGAAATATGTAGTCGTTTCTTATTTCTTTAAAGAATACGCAACAGTTAAGTACCATTCTAATGTGTTTATTTTCATTATGTTCGTATCTCGCTGGCAGGTACCAATTTGTCTAATGAAATACTTAGTTAACAAATGTTCTCGATTGACTTCCACGGTGAAGGAATAACATCGTGTAATAAAAATCTAACTCGCAAAATTGTAATTTGCGTAATTAGTGGTGAGAGGACGTCTTATGAGTCCGCACGGATAGGTACCATCACCCTCCTTATTTCTGCCGTGTAGCAGTAATGCATTTCGGTTTCAAGGGTGGGGCAGCCGTTGTACTATAAAAAACTGAGATCTTAGAACTCATATCTCAAGGTGGGTGGCGGCATTTACGTTGTAGATGTCTATGGACTCCAGTGAACACTTAACATCAGGTGGGCCGTGAGACAGTTCACCCACCTAAGCAATAAAAAATAATAAAAAAGAACGCGTATATTCGAGAATACGTTTTGAGTTTTATTAGAAAAAAAGTGTGTGTGTCCGCTCCGACGCACGACTGGAGTTTACTGGATATAAAAAATTAAACGAAACAATACGAGAAATAGTTCTATATTACGACAACACGATACACTACAGATTATTAACAAATTAACGAGACACAAAACAAACGACTAACAAATATATGAAAATACAATAATGAGAGAAACGCGCGATCAGTACGAGGCTTTGTGGCGGACTGCCGGCGCAGCAGCCCGGCGTCACCTGCAATAACGCGGCCGCGCGTTGGCTCCTGATTAGCGCGCGCACGCATCACGCAATCAGGAGCCAATCAGGCGCATAACGCATTTCGTGTGACATGCTAGTACGATTTTGATTGGCGCGCGCACGCATCACGCAATCAGGAGCCAATCAGGCGCATAACGCATTTCGTGTGACATGCTAGTACGATTTTGATTGGCGCGCGCACGCATCACGCAATCAGGAGCCAATCAGGCGCATAACGCATTTCGTGTGACATGCTAGTACGATTTTGGTCCCCATAATTTTCATACCCCGGGCCTATATATGTAAATCGATTCTAAAGGAGTAAACTCCAAAAATAGTATGTACATACATATCTGCGGGATTTGAACACCGATATAGCCGCATTAGTTAATACGATAAAGATAATAAAAAAGTGTGTGTGTCCGCTCCGACGCACGACTGGAGTTTACTGGATATAAAAAATTAAACGAAACAATACGAGAAATAGTTCTATATTACGACAACACGATACACTACAGATTATTAACAAATTAACGAGACACAAAACAAACGACTAACAAATATATGAAAATACAATAATGAGAGAAACGCGCGATCAGTACGAGGCTTTGTGGCGGACTGCCGGCGCAGCAGCCCGGCGTCACCTGCAATAACGCGGCCGCGCGTTGGCTCCTGATTGGCGCGCGCACGCATCACGCAATCAGGAGCCAATCAGGCGCATAACGCATTTCGTGTGACATGCTAGTACGATTTTGATTGGCGCGCGCACGCATCACGCAATCAGGAGCCAATCAGGCGCATAACGCATTTCGTGTGACATGCTAGTACGATTTTGGTCCCCATAATTTTCATACCCCGGGCCTATATATGTAAATCGATTCTAAAGGAGTAAACTCCAATAATTAGCACTGGGATATACATTACGATGTATTATTAAGTACACCTTCTTCAATATTTTACAATAATTAAAATTATTTTTTTAAATATGTTCGAACAGTTTGAAACCATCATGGGTGGACTCTTCGGGTTAGTGATAACGTCTTGTCTAACAATAGAACTTCTGGCGTCTCAAAATACAGAACCAGCATACAAGTTGGATCCTAACGCTTGGTGGGGACCGGAATGCACGAAATACCACAATGATACCAGCATACGACCCTTTGAAATTGTTTTCCATGATAAGGTATGTTTTTTAGATTGTTAATTGTTAATTTATCATCTACAGAATTTACTAGAAACATTTAGGAGTTTTACTGAAGTGAACGTACGGACAATCAGTCTTTTAAATGTACAGATTTACATACCAAAACCGCTTCATTTGTCTGTTGAGTCATGTTATCATTAACGAAATTTTCAAAATAAGTTTGTATATATACAAGTTCCAAGCAACATAAAAACCGTCAGTCTACAGAGAAATTTTATTCGCTCGGTGATTAGCTTCCCTGTAGCATTCATTACTTTCCAAACTAATGACCTGAGACGGAACAATTACAGCCGACACACTTAATTCATCAGTTCTATTAAGACACACGCTAAATAAAACGAGATTTACATGTTTTGATTTTATTACACGACTTGTGATATCAATTGTTAAAAATCACTCGGCAAAGAAGCGAAAATATAACTGAACGTCCCCCCCCAATAGAAAAATCTACAAATAATAACACACTAGTGGGAATCGTCAAAAAAAACGGACACGCGAGTTATGTGTTAGCATGAGATTTTAGTTTACGGCTTCATCAAGTAGACAGCACTAGGTAAAGCATTAGGTGTGCCTCGGGCCTTGCTGATATACATGAATAACGATAGAAGGAATTATCCTGTTGTTAAAAAAATGCTGTTCTCTTCTTGAGCGCGCATCAGCTTTTTTTCTATTGCTTAGATGCGTGGACGAGTTCACAGCCCACCTAGTATTAAGTGGTTACTGGAGCCCATAGACATCTATAACGTAAATGCGCCACCCACCTTGAGATATAAGTTCTAAGGTCTCTAGTATAGTTACAACGGCTGCCCCACCCTTCAAACCGAAACGCATTACTGCTTCACGGCAGAAATAGGCAGGGTGGTGGTACCTATCCACGCGGTCTCTCAAGAGGTCCATCAGTAAAAGCTGGTCCCCCTTTTCCACCTTTTAAAGCAAAACACACGACAGTGTCGAAGCGGAAATAGATACAATCGTCGAAAATCTATAGATGTTCATGGTCACAAATGACTTGTCAAATGGTAACAAAAATATATGACTTCGGTTGTTTACCACACGATGGAACTCTGGTACTCGTGATATGGACATATTTACGTGGAAGAAGCCGTTTTTAAATTAGAGCGCTCAGCTGCAGAAAACTAGTTACCGCCATAGCAGCTTCATTTGCAAACCGAGTTATGCAGGGCGTCTTAATCAACAAGACAAAAGCATAATTTCTGAAGTAATTGGAAAAGAGAAACTTTTCTAAGAAAATGCTCTTTCCGTTTAAACTGTTCTTGAACCGCTAACCATAAGTATAGCGCTTTTTCTTTCAAAATAAAACCCACATGCTTCTATTGTATTCTATTGACTTACCGTTTTTGAACAGCAGACTGTGTGTTTGAGGCTTGATCAGTGGTATACATAATATGAATGCATAAAAAGTGAATCCTTTCTAGATGATAGCGGACCTCAGATATCGACTTAATAATCATCGCAAACCCGTGCCACCGTTAGAAGGGATCGGATTTGAGTACGGCTTTAACTCTAATATCTTAGATGGCTGGCTTCGATTTTGGGCAGAAGAGTATCCCTTTAAGGAAAGGGAAATATTCTTGAACAAATATCCCCAATATGTGACCAACATACAGGGATTGGACATACATTTTATTAAGTACAGACAGAAGGTAAAAATTAATTGTATTTTATATAACGTTATTGTAATTATTTTATTCTATCCCATTCTCATTATCTTTTGGGAAGTTATACTCGTATTATCGCATTTTCTAATTCTTCAACTTTAATAACTATAATCCCTTTCTATTTTTTACAGAACAAACCAGACTCCCCTCATAGTGTTTTTTAGGTTTTATTGGCTAAAATAAGATTTGAATTACAAGTGTATATTCTTCACAGGCTTATGCCCATCAAGAAATAGTTCCGTTATTGATTCTTCACGGCTGGCCAGGATCTGTGAGGGAATTCTACGAAACAATACCACACTTGACAAGTGTAAATAAAAGCAGAGATTTTGCTGTCGAAGTAATAGCTCCTACTCTACCAGGGTTTGGATATTCAGACGTAAGCATCATTATCATTCCATGGTGATATTTATTTATTTTTTATTGCTTAGATAGGTGGACGAGCTCACAGCCCACCTGGTGTTAAGTGGTTACTGGAGCCCATAGACATCTACAACGTAAATGCGCCACCCACCTTGAGATATAAGCTCTAAGATCTCAAGTATAGTTACAGCGGCTGCCCCATCCTTCAAACCGAAACGCATGATAATGAAAACTTTGGTACCGCTTATTCACATTTAGCCTCAAACATAAACTGACTTGGTGAATAATCAGCAGAATAAAATATCAATTTTATTAACACTAGCCTTGACCGCTATTTTCGTACTAGCACTTTCCCGAAAATTTAAAACTCGCGTGTGTGTGTCGAATCAGCAAATCAGGTTGGTTTAAGTTTTTCAAATGATTATAGTACGTGTACCAATTAACTGAACGAATTAAATGAAGTAATCTAATGGTTAACATCCTTTAATTTACCTTGATTGAAGTTAAAGGAAAAGTGAAGAATAAATTACTTAAATATAAACATAATTTGGTATTTAAACAGTAATGATAATGCTTAAGTTAATGATGATCAAAACCGAAAAGTATTACTGGTATATAAATGAATAAAAAATCTAGAAAGAGCCGCAGCTGAATCTTATTTCAGAAATATACATTATTTATTGCCTTGGTAAGCAGACGAATATGCTGTGTACTTAATGGAAAGTTATCACTTTCGCCCATCCGCAGCAATTTTGCCACTACTCAGAATAAAAACTCTCCTTAAGCCTCGTTTGAACTAAAATGATGTAGCACTTCGAAAAAAGCCTAGGGCAAGGATCACTCCCGACTTTTAATTTATGTCTAAGGGAAGATCCAGAGGTAAGTGGATTCAGGTAATACTGGTGAAGGGTAATTCGATGGTAAAAACGAAAGAAAGGTACCCATTATCTCTTCAGAGAAATCTCGCATTATCTCTTAAAAATGTGAAAAATATTCTATAGCTATAAAATCTTACAATATTTACTGCATTGATAAATCTATTTTTATTTAATAATTTTAAACATCAGGTAATTTTATTTACGATTTCAATAAAAATACCTTTAGAGCGGTCGCGCATTTCACTTCTCCTAATAATAATTTCAAAATGCCCATACGCATATTATTATGTTCTTGGGGTACTA
Organism: Bombyx mori; assembly: GCF_030269925.1. Classification (NCBI taxonomy): domain Eukaryota; kingdom Metazoa; phylum Arthropoda; class Insecta; order Lepidoptera; family Bombycidae; genus Bombyx; species Bombyx mori. Next base: position 7,393,396 of record NC_085120.1, on the reverse strand, counting down.
CGGTATTGAAGTAGGTATAGGTATAGGTAGGTATTATTTTAATACGATTAGTTAATTGTGTAGTATTTTAGATTATTTTCCTGGTCTCGTTTTCTAAGCTACAGTTTTTTAATCATTTTTTTAATGAAATCGTATCATATCAATGGTCTTTAAATGAGTCGTCTATTATCAAAGGTGGCAATCTGTGCATTTGGACAAAAAAATGTTATTGATATGTCAATACAGATTGATTTGAATATAATCGTCTCCTTTAAAGAATACGGCTCAAAACCTGCATTAAATAAAGGTTAATAGTTAACCTGTTATTTATATAAGATGTCGTTCAGAAGAGTTTTGTGACTGCCAATGGAATACAAAGTCAATAATTCGTTTTTCTGATTTACCAATAATTGTTCAAAAGTCACATTGCCGGCTTTGATAATAGTCGACTCAAATACTCTATAGTGTCCTAATGGCCATGGCAGGTCAAGTAATAAAAAAATATTAAGAAGAAAACTTAGAATCCAGATCTCATTATAAATTTAAACCATACAAGGGCCCGCCTATTTTCAATGTGGAAGTCATTCAGCACATGCTACATATGAAATTGTTCCCGAACGGCATAGGTGTATTACTAACTTTACAATTTATTTGTAGCATTTTTTTTCAGGCTGCGGTCAGACCAGGGCTAGGTATGCACGAAATCGCTGTAGTCTTCAGTAACTTAATGAAAAGGCTTGGCTATAAGAAATACTATGTTCAAGGAGGCGACTGGGGTGCTTTTATTGGTTCCTCAATAGCAACTTCATTTCCCAATGTAAGTTTTTTTTTCATATTGGTATCGATATGCATTTAAATAAACTCAACTGATGTAAAATGATTACTGGAACAGTAACGCATCGCAATATGAATGTGTGAGATGTAGTAACAATCACTTGCTATCAAATTGTAGATTCCGCTGTCAATCTTGAAATATATGATGTCATCTATCTATATATAAATGAATTGCTGTTCGTTAGTCTCGCTAAAACTCGAGAACGGCTGGACCGATTTGGCTAATCTTAGTCTTGAATTATTTGTGGAGGTCCAGAGAAGGTTTAATAGTGAAAAAATATGAAAATACTCGGAATTATATAAAAACAAACAATTTTGTTTTTCCTTTGATGTGTCCTCCGTCGAACGGATTCCTTTTGTTTGTTTTAAGTTTATTTTATACAAAAGTTTAGGTCTTTTATTTATCGATTGAGGTACTACGAAGTCTGCCGGGTCGGCTAGTCTATATCTATACTAATATTATAAAGAGGAAAGATTTGTTTGTTTGTTTGTTTCGAATAGGCTCCGAAACTACTGGACCGATTTGAAAAATTCTTTTTCCATTAGAAGCCGACATTGTCCCTGATGAACATAGGCTACTTTTTTTAATTTTTTTTTAATTTTATTTTTTTGCTTTCATGTGTGTTTTTATGTTTCCGAAGCGAAGCGAGGGCGGGTCGCTAGTATAAAATAAAATAGTGGGCTGTAATATGATAGGTGTAATATTGTTCAATTTATAAAACGAGTAACAATCAAGTGTCGCGGGTGACGTTGCTGCACGAAGTGACGAAGCGAGCAAGAAGAGTCGTCGTACCGGGGGTACGGAACGGGCCTCGGGCCAAACCCTACTGCCCGGGATGATTGACGAAGCGCACGGTGTCGAACCGCAAATTAATGATGATCAAATCCACCCCCCCCCCCCCCCCAAATCCATCCCCGCGCCGCTGTCCTCCTCCGGCACCTGCGCCGCGCGATCGTCGATATCCGTGCATCGACAGCGAAACCAGAATTAGTTTCTATTGAACCGAATTGTAGTAATCGAATTATTTTCAGGAAGTCCTTGGCTATCATACCAACTTAGGGTTATCGCTTACACAGAAAGCCTTGTCCTTAACCCTATTTGGTTCTCTATTTCCATCGCCAGTAGTCGATCCAGCATTGGCTGATCGAACGGATCTATTGTCAGGGCACATAAGGGATGCAATGATCACGGAGTTTGGATACATGCACATACAAGCCACTAAGCCTGATACTCTAGGTAAGACATAAAATTGAATAATATATTTACTAGAATTTCACGAATCATATGGGCAATGAATGGATGAAATTTATTATTTTTATATTACTACAAGATTTTGGACAGTAGAATGGTGATGCATTCTATCTTTTACCATCACACCTAAATTTAGCCATTAATTTTATCATTAACTATGTTCAACTACGTCTCTTGTGGAACTTGCTTCATGATGACGTCTTCACTGGTAAATATATTCCACGCCGGCTTCGGGACACAGCTCTATTTTTGGCTCATCTGATCTAATTTCTGCCATCTTCCATATGTCGTTGCGCCAAGAAGTCGAGGAACAGTTTCAGAAAATCGAAGCTTCTGCGATTTCAAATATCATTAATAGTAATTTTGCACATGTCCCTTAACCCCATTTTAACAGGAATAGCAATGACAGACTCACCAGGAGGTCTACTAGCATACTTCCTCCAATTAATCTCAACTGGGACTCGAAGTTATTTCTTGAACCTCGAAGACGGAGGCATAGATAAATACTACACTCGAGATCAGTTGTTGGATAATATCATGATGTATTGGGCGCCGAAAAGTATAACCACCTCATTTAGGATCTATGCTGAATCTCTTAACCGGAGAACGCTGGCGTTGGGAATTTCTGAGTATGTATCTTGTGACTTGTTGGATTTCTTAATCTTAATTTCTAAGCTTATTTGTAAAAAATAGGTCAAAATGAACATATTCATATTATAATATTGAATAGAGAAGCTTTACATTCAGATGCTGGGTGTTAAGCTTACGCTTTCAAGATATAAAGCGGCGACCACCCCAACACACACATATGCTACGGCCATTGAAGCAGTCTACTTTCGCTGTCAGAAACCAAGTCAACTAATGCATCATTTAATCTTTTTGAAATAGACAAGACGGTGGTACAAGTGCGTACCGGCTCACAAGAACATGCTCTGAATCCGCGTAGATCTGAATAAAATTTTAATTACTTTTACAATAAGCTTGATATGCGTATTGTAAATAAAATTATCTGATGGTAGGGCGTCTTGTGAGCCGGAACAGTTAGATACCACCGCCCTGCCTATTTCTAACGTGAAACAGTAATTCGTTTCGGTTTGAAGGCAGTCGTTGCACTGTAAAAACTTAGTCTTTGAACTCGTGTCTCGGGTGAGTGGCGACATATACTTTTTGTGGTCTATAGACTCTGGTAACCACTTAACACCAGGTGGACCGTGAGCTCATCCACCCAAATAAGGAATACTAAAAAAAGTTACCGATTTTAGGCACTGATGATGCTCTTAACAGGTTAAGGGCCGAGTTTTTTTTGCGATTTTTGCCAAAAGTAATTAAATGCATATGGATAAAGATTTACTCAAATAAGCTATTCCTACTTTTAGTTTTTTGATTATACAATTATATTGTCGAATAGTCCCCCTTCAATATGTTATGGCTACAAGCCTAGATTAGTCATGGGGGTCCGCGTTTCTTACATATTCAATAGAAAACTTGCCGTCAGGGATATTCTGGGCAGGTGAGTTGCGGCGGTCACAAGGGACCGCTAATTTTCTTTTGGCAAAGTAGTATCAACCCACAGGGACCGCTCCAGTCCTTAACCTGTTAAAGCAATTTAGAGTTCAACATAATATGTGTTCAAGGTGTACGTCATTCTCATTTTTATTTTTCTGAGGTCTTATAAGGGCCCGCTTCACTTCAAGGTGTGGCCTTATTTGCCCTTATTTTAAATGCTAATTTAAATATGCATTAAGTCCTACATACTTTTTGCTTTTAAAAATTTAATTGTGTACCCAGTTACCCAGTACTTCTTGTTATTAGTAAAAAAGCATAGATAATTATGTAAAGGCTTAAGGCGCACAGAAACAACGCGTCCATGGCACAAAAATTAGATTATTATATTTATGACATTACTAATAAAGTTTACCTGTTTATTATGTAAAATAATTAGCTTAACACTTTAAATTACTGAATTATTAGAATAATTCTCTAAAAATTAATTATAAACAAGTTGACTAAGGCATTGGCATAAGGCATAAGGCATCTTTTTGATTTCAGAATACCTACTCCAGTTCCAACAATCACGATTCACGCCAGCGATGAAATTGCCTACCAATCGCCTTTGCTTCTCAGAACTAAGTTCACTAACTTATTGTATACTACAAACATAGATACCGGTGGTCATTTTTTGGCCTTAGAAATGCCGATACTCTTTGCTAATGATGTTTTAAATGCCATCGCCGAATTTAGGAACTGGCACGCAAAAGGAGGTCACGGTAATGGAGAATTACTTCCCAACAATAATGGATAATTAAGACCTCTTAAAATTTAATCCTCTCTATTCCATTAACGAATGTTTCATAATATATTTTGGCACTTTAGATTTTACTAAAAGTCTTAAATCACTGGCTTCCTTAATGTACCGCTAAAAGGTATTTTGTGGCATTTGATACTTATCTACGTAATACGGTAAAATGTTCAGCAACCACGTCATATCTGATCCTCCCGATCCACTAACGGTGCTTCTAGGTACCTCAAGCACCGGTCATCGCTCTCGTCGAATCCGTCGCTTGCGACGAAGGGCTCGACGAGTAAATTAACTCTCAGACACAGCCCACTGAGTTTCTCGCCGGATCTTCTCAGTGGGTCGCGTTTCCGATCCGGTGGTAGATTCTGCGAAGCACGGCTCGTGATAGGGTTCATGTTAGCAACGTCGTCAGGTTTGAGCCCCGTGAGCTCACCTACTAGTTAAGGTTACGCTGATATAGCCTCTCAAGGCTATCAGCTTAGGTAGGAAAAAAAGAAAAAAAAAATAAGCTCAGCAAACGGAACAAATTTCATATCTCGTTTGAACCAAAAACACCGTGGAAACTATTTAGAGGGCGCCCAGCGGACGAGTGCAGTCAATTTCACGGCTTGCCAGGCTAATCTCTGTGTTGAACTCAGCCGAAGGCGTTTTCGTACAGTTTCAAAACATTGACATAAGCAGTTTGAATTTTTAGTACAGAAACAGTTAAGATTTTTTGATTCGACCCAGGTCTTAATTTTGTTACTTGAAAAAGTCTCGGCAACTTCATTTTCATCTATTATCATTATCGTCGCAACACCTGCCATTGAAACAAAGTTCGTCAGTACCAAAATCAGCCTGTAACATTTGTTTGCTGAGAAGATTCTTGACAGCTATTAGAGCCCTCCAACTTTGGAACAAACTCCCTTTCAAGGTATTTCCTGAATGACATGTCCTTCTTCAAAAGATTTCTGTTACAGATTAATTAGCTGCGCCATTTCGTGGTATATGTTAGCTTTTATAGCAATAAAACCGACAGAACGTTCTAGTTTAAAAATCGGTGGCGGTTAGACGCTACGAAATTTATGTGCTCCGGTAACACTAAATGTATCATTAAGAGAATTAATAAATAATGTAAGCAATGGAAAATCAACATCATTACAATAGATTTACAGAAACATGATTAAGGACATTTAAGATGGATCATAGACTTCTCAAGTTGGTTTTTGATTGCAAACTAAGGGTATAAGGGTATAGGGCATATACTCTGGGGAACGGAAGGGTATAAGGGTATAGGGCATATACTCTGGAGAACAGTCGCTGCTACCCAACCAAACCGTCACTTCATGGTGAATATAATAACTAAAGTAGTACTATGGATGATTTACGTTTTTGGAAGTAATTTACTGAACGTGCTATTATTTTACGTCCTATTATTATACCATCAGGTGGGCCGTATGCTCGTCTGCCTACAAGGGCAATTAATAAAAAAAATTAATGTGTTCTAGTTTGAAGTAGACGTTTGCAATGTTGCACAGTGATTTAGTTTTTAGTAAGATACACTAATACTTTATATATTTTTGAATTAAGCTATATGAATCATTGTTAAATTCATGTAATCTTTTCTGTTCTTATTTATAGTAACTAGTGGTCCCCCGGTAATCGAAATTCGACTATAATTAATTGAAATTATAAGATTGTACACTAATATGATTCTATTGTCAAATACTATTATAGTTACTTCTATAATCACAGATTTCGCCAAGACTACACTTCAGACAAATGTTAATAAAAAATAATATTCAATCTTTCTCAACTTATTAATAGACTTTATCAATAAACAAAATCGTATGGTATATGCGTGTGTGTGTCAAATATAATATATGTTATTAGTGTGTGTAATGTTTTCTTTATTGGTTTACTGTATTTTTTAAGCATTATTTAAAAAAATATTAGCATTGTGCACTCCTTCTCTATATTCTGTATAAGTTTGGGAAATTTCATACTTCTCCGTCCGCACAATTTTCATAAAAAGGGGTACAAAGTTTTTGCTCCACGTATTAATATATAGATATTGTGATTTGTGCAAATAAAATTAAAGTAAGCAACAATATCTTATTAGAATTGTAAATAGCCTAATTTGACATCATACTTGTAGACCAAATCACAAAAAAATCGCAAAACAATGCAGTTTGAAGCAAGGAAAGGAATTATCTTAACCGATCGTAACGAGCAAAGGTTAACACTACATTTTTCCTGTCTCTTTGACCCAACGATAAAATTCGGATCGACCGCCAGGGGGTTAACAGATAAACACATATCGGTAAATCGTTTCGCATCACGGACCTTTGAGATAAAACGCCAAAGAGGCTTAGTCAAACAAAGTTTTTCGCCCCATGCGATTCTCAAATGTACATAATCCGTTTTGGCTTTTGCGGATTTTGTTTTCGAAAGTTACTGAACATCGAAAAGTATAATCTCTAAGCTCTCTAATTGGATATTATGCTCTTTACAACGGGAAGAGCTGAAGGACAAAGGAACAGTTTCGGAAGACTTTCAGTCCAATAGTGTTAGTAATCAATCATGAGCGGGTCGGTCGTATGCTCGTCTGCCTACGAAAAAAATAAAAAAGTAGGAAGAAAACCGAAAAACCTAGCGGGATTTTGTTTCGGTTTTATATATCGGCGCATAAGAGCGTTTTTCATCACGCTCGCCGCTTACTTATGCAGGATGATGCGCTCATAGAAGTCGAATATAAACTTAGATAACTCGCTGCCAATTTGTACAAATAGACGTGCATATGGCGCAGTCTCTCTCAACCGTGGGAAACCTCGAACAATTGCCGGCGAAGAACTTCGCACCCGCAGCGATGGCACCCTGCTGTTGGCTCAGGGTCGTCAGTCACAATTCAATCAGTCCTCGAGGATCGGATAAATCGCCTCAATGATACAGAGATTTTCCGAAGGGTCAACTTTGCTACCCCAACTGTATCTCCAGTAAAGACCTCGAGGCTGGACTTTTCATGCTCGGATGACACAAGGGCTCCACCCCCAATATGTAAAGCAGCTTCCCCGCCCACATATATGGCGCGCGGTGGCCACTGCAGCATTCTACTCTCGTGGTCAGGAAATTATTCCAGAAACGCACCATCACTACATAGTATAAAACAAAGTCGCTTTCTCTGTCCCTGTATCCCTATGTATGCTTAAATCTTTAAATAGATAGAGTGATTGAAGAGGAAGGTTTATATGTATAATAACATCCATTAAATAGTGGAGAAATCAATAATAAATTAGAGTTTCCGAAGCGAAGCGAGGGCGGGTCGCTAGTTTATTCTAAATGGTGAAAATAGACAAAATGACAAGACGAGTGCGTAGGTATTGGTTCACAAGAACACGACCTTAATCCGCATATATCCAAATAAAATTTTTAATTACTCTACGTTCCTTCGTTATACATCCACATCTACCGTTTTGTTGGGTAAAGAGCAAAAATTTATGGACGAAAACCTAATTAATAGACGGCCATTTAGGAGGACAACGATCTTTTTATGAGGCCCCGGACTTAATTGCATATTTACCTCGATATTGTGTCGACAGGTGTTACCTTTGATGGAGATCTAACTATAGAATTTTATTATGTTTCTATAACTCTTACATTTCATTTAAGACACTCGTGACTTAATCTCGTATTTATAAATATTCGTTAAATATGTATAACAAGTTTTGAACAAACAACCGATAGATACTGTTTTTTTTTTCGTTTTATTACGAACAAGATCATGATTCTTCTGTAGGCTATTTATTGCCCATTGGTGTATATATAACCTAAATGTCGCCTACCTTAAGACATCACAATAAAATATTAATCCTTTTGGCAAAATCAATGTTTTGACATTGAAACCGGAACGCAAACATTCATAATAGGGTAGAGCTACACAATGGTACTTGATTCGTTATGTTGAGTTGTGAGGTATTTAACTTTTCTGATCAAATATGCGTGAAATCAAATCTAATGAAGGTATGTAGATAGTAGTAATAAAATTGCATACTATGAAGGTTTCCAATTGCAGTAATTGAAGTGGAAGGACCTTTAGAGGTCCGCACGGGTAGGTAACACTATCCTGCTTAATTTCCTGCCGCGCAGCATACATGCGTTTCGGTTAGAGGGGACATTGTTAGACATTACTTTAACTTCATGTTTCTAGGCGGGTAGTGGAAAGTCACTGGAAAAGTAGAAAGAAAACGACAAGCTGAAACGGAGTCATGATCCTCAGCAATGAGGCAGCGATGGAGAAGAAGAAGAAAGTGGAATCAAAGTTATGATTTCTATGCGCTATGTATGTAACACCAAGAAGGCTGTAAACACCTTCACTCATTTAATCAGAGATTGAAAATAAGTAATATTAAAATATTAAATGCGATAACCTCTCTCAAATACAAATAGGTAACAACAAAAGTGGTTCAACACACATGTAGCCGACATTTTAAAAAGAAGAACCGCCGTGGAACCGAGTTCTGTCATAATAACTCATTGTGCGGGTGCACTGTTGATAAAATTGTCGCCTTTAGGGTTGCAGTCAAGTTAATAAGTGTGTTTAATTAATATAGGCCCTAAACGAATATCTTTATTAAGATATAACAGAATCTTTTTTGTTTTCTTCTTCGAACATAGACCTCCCCTTAACTCACTTTCGACTATTTCTCACCAATACCACGGATGTGGTTGTATTTTTTAATGAATGAGGGATTACTGGTGGCCCGGATGCCTTTCCTGTTTCACCAGATCAGGTGGGCGAACAAAGGTTCAGCCAGGAAGGGTGGAATTTGCTAACAGCTGACCGAGCGCCTCCATAGGAGACCTAACAACTAAAGAGCAGCTGTTTCGCAAATGAATCTACTACCGGATCGAAATCGCGACCCGCTTAGAAGATCCGGGAAGAAACTTAGCACGTGCATAATTCAACTCAGTGATACATGGGTTAGGTAGGTTTCACGTCAAATTCTTTGCCGAATAGGCATACCGGGATACCGGGGTCCCTAAGTCTGCTCCTAGCGTTAGAGCTGAAGGCGTCTAATGCAAAAGTAATTGGATCTTATGGATCGGTAAGGACGTGTCTAGGTCGTCGACGGTGACTGGCTCCAGCGTGATCAGAGTTCGGGGAGTAGTCAGCGGCGGCAACGATAAGGCGATTATCATGACAAGTATGTAAGTATAAAATAATATGTACATATGTAAATAATATGTGTGCAGTCTTTTTGTATACTAGAGTTACTAAACATACTGGTACTAGGGTTAAAAGTATTGGTCTATGACCCGTGTGTATTGGCATGACATACAGCAGTTAGACGCGGTGGCTGACAATGGGCCTTATCAGACGGCTCAGTTACTCAAATAGCAATGGAGGGGGCTATGCTCGGAGATTCCCTGCGAAATCAAAACCAAAAATGACGAAATTCGCAAAAGAATCGAGGTAACTGACATAGGAACCGAAGGATTGCAAGATTGAAGTGGCGTGGGCAGGTCAAATTGCTCGTAGAACAGATGGCCGCTGGGGTCGAAAAGTTCTCAAGTGGCGACCGCGTACCGGAAATTGCAGCGTCAGTAGGCCTCCCATAAAGTGTGCCGACGACCTAATCAAAGTCGCGGGAATCCGCTGGATGCAGGCTACGCAAGACCGGTTTTTGTGGCGAACCTTGGGGGAGGCCTGTGTACAGCTGTGAATGTCGGTGGGCTAAAAAAAATTGGTACTAAAATATTTACAAAGCACTAAAGGGCAGGCTTGAAGGCTTCGCTTTGAAATAAATCTTACATAAAATCAACACTGAAATATTGTGGAACTATTACGATACCCTTTGGCTCTTAACTCTGCTTTCATCATCTCTTTTCTCGAATAGAATCAGCACTCATGATCCTTTATTAGAGAGCACTCCCTTCCTTCCCGGTCAGTCCTATTCCTGATTCTGTGCGGCACTCTATGCGGCGTCATTGTCGTTCTAATTATTTTTATTAAAGTAACTTTTAAAAATATCCTCTTACAATTTCGTGTAACAGAACGAAATGATCGTCAATATTTATGGACAGATGCAGACATAAAAAAACTACATTAAGGTATTTATTATATTAAATAAACAGTTGACAACCCCTGCGTTAGGTCCGCTTCCTGGATGTGTGCATGCCTTTATTGTCCACCTTTCAGCATTCTGAATATTTATGCTTTCTGAAAGTTTTAAATTGATCCAGTGGATTTGTTCCTTTTTGTAAATAGTTTAATAAAGCATATAGCATCTATCCGCAATTACTTATTTAGTGTAAACGTAAAGAGTCTTAAGTAAAGTTATCGTTGAAGACCAAACGTAAATAATAAAATGTGCGCTGAAAACAAAAGTTCGCTCCATTTTAACATTAAACACCATATTATAAAGTGAAAAAATTATATTGTAATATAAAATAGCTACAGCAAATCTTAGAAAATGTATTTTCCCTACATTTCAACACGAAAGCGAAAGCGTTGTGCAATATGATATACTAGGACATTTCTATACATTTCTGGTGCCCAGCTCAGTAAGCCACCGCAGAACAGAAGCACCGCATTGCGACGCCAACGTAATCCCCTAGGATCGATTTCACTATTGTAAATGGCAATAAACTATGGGTACCGATAAAGACTTCAGATTAAGGAAGTAACGCAGTTTTTGTTACTAAAAAATGTTTTTAGTGACAGCCTTCCTAAAATATCGTCTCTAGTATCTTTAAGAAGTTTTAGATCCACTAACTCAGACAGTGCTTTGTTTGTCAATTACGATTCTGTTTTAAACATAGGTTTCATAAAACAAAGCTTGAATATTGTTTTTTTTTTTGCGAAGGAAGGATAACTGGTGGCCCTGAGGCCTTTCCAGTTTCACCAGGACAGGTAGGCAAGCACGGGCTGAGCCAGGAGGGATGGGGTTTGCTAACAGTTACCCGAGCGTCTCCAAAGGAGACCTAGCAACTCATGAGTAGCTGCTTCGCGAATGAATCTACTACCGGATAGGAATCGCTTGAACTCCGATTTTTATTCAATGTTGTTGTATTCCTTATGTGATTCATTTTATAAATAATAATTCAGTTTATTTTGGAATGTTACTTTTATTTTTCGTTCACCTGCACCCACCCGCTCTATCCCCAGAGCAATCGGTTCCTTAAGATTGGGCCAGATGGCGCTACTCATAAAAGGCGGGAAACCAAATTTAGATACCACAAATTGTAGGTGTGTTATGAATGTATTATAATATTTCATGTTTTCATATATCGATATATTTTCTGCATTCGGCAACACTATCACACGAAATTAAACCGTGTGATCAAATAAGAACCTAAAATGTAATCTTAATTTCACCGCTGGTCAGTTAGCGACATTCACGTATCCAAAAAATCCTATATATGGGCATAGAATACAATTTTTGTGCTATCTTAATTTTTATTTGTGATCTGACACTACCGTCTCAATACTCGGTATTAAAATAGCTCACACAAATCGGATTTAACCATACGCGTCAACGGAATTCCGATATCGAGAGACATTTCCTTTTTCACGTGACTTTTATCCGGTATTTTTCAACTATAAAATACGTGTTTGTTTATGTACGAATTTCAGTGAAACTACATTTGATTTATGCCTGATTTTTCCGCCAGACAAGTTTCAGGCGAATCATCGTTATCATAATCAGCATATAGCAGTCCATTACTGAACATAAGCATAGACATCGTTCAAGCTAATAGAAAATACTAATTAATATACTTTCATATAAATAGGAATTTTGGAATAGCTAAAGAGAATGAGAGTCAAAAAACGAGATTAAATTGGCTTGGAATATTTTTTTATAAGTTTTTCAATGAATTTTAAAATAAGATATTCGATCGTATTGTATGAGGATATCTTACTGAATACATGCACCTATTTTTTAACTTATTCTTAATAAATTGACATTGTTAATGGAATGCATAGTGTTCTCTTTTTATGGTAGGTTATTGAACGAACTCATGGTCGATCCGAATGATTCATTGTTTACCATAGTCATCGCAAAGATTTGAGATCAAAGTCGCAATTTTACAAAAAACGGCTCTCTCACCTTTGATGCCGGAACTCTTCTTCATCGTGGAAGTCGTTAGCGAACACCGAAGCTTGAACACCTATATCATCGGTTAGCTCGCAGAGCCTCTTTTTTTTTGACCAGGGCATCTTCAGTTACGACGTTTAAGGTTGTTGACCCGAGTAATAACGTAAGTTGATCATCCTCAAAACTGAAGACGATGTTCGCGTTCATGATTCTTACGAAAAAATATTATTAAACATCAAGATTTAATGATTATATTCTACTACAGATTCGAAGGGCACGCAATGTATGTATCTACATATAATTAAAAATCAGTTGATGATTTAACCCGCGTCAACGCTGTCGTGTGACGCTCAGGAAGTCTTACTTAACTATAGATTGCAGTTTTACAAAAAAATCTAAATATTAATATATAAATTAAAGTTCCCATTCTAAATTGATTTTTTTTATATTGGTGCAGTTTTTACTTTGTTCTTTTGAAGGGTATAATAAATACAGACCAAAAATATACCAGACTTTGTATTTCCAAGATAACATTGATTAATTATTAATCTGAACCGTAAAAGTTGTATATTCATATAAATGTATTTATTTCTACAGCTATTCGAGAAGTTAGATAAAGAAAACAACACGTACAAGTCATTAATTTGCATTTAAACCAAACAATTTTCTGTGAAGTGAAAGCCCAAAAACAGTTTTGCTTTAAAGGTAACGTCTGCAAAAACATCTGAAGGCCGTTATAGAAAGCTGAAAGCGTAAATAAAAGGCAAGTGAGTGCTCAGAGGACGTCTTATTCCGTTCAATATCGGTTAAAGGAAGGAAAATAATGGGAGAATAACCGACTTCATTATGCTAGAAATGATTAATATGGACTAAGAAAAATCTCCGAACTGAATTTCGATTTTGCTCATTTAAAACTTTGTTTTATATATTTTTCAGAGGTTAATAAAAAAATAATACACATTAATTAGACGCTTCAACTAAATTGTTGATATGTTCAACAGATTAATTCACATTTCATTTAATTCAAATTCCTATCGGTACTGTTGCCCTTGTGCCCAATAAAATTCGGAGAGGTATGCACGATATATATACATGTATATTTATATAGCTTTGTTTATTTTTCTCGTTTACTGTTTGCCCTGTTTCTTGTTTACCGATTTTGTTTTTCTTGTTCAGTACTTAGCTATTGACTATTTCCTTTTAGTGTTGTCATCAAATGCTTACGGGTATAGACTTGTCAAATGAAATGTCAAAAACCAAAGAAGAAACCGTAATAATAAAATAAATCTAGAAGTGTTTGTGAATATGGACGAATTTCGATCGTTAGGCGAACAGGGTCGCTACAGCGAATTTTTGGCGTGAAGTCTGAAGAACCACCAAAGTCACAGAACATTATAGAGTATAGTTGGTTGGCACATGTATGGTTTGTGTTCGGCTGATCTTCGAACTCACGTTTTCCAACCTTAGGCGTACCTCGTTACCTAGTTAGTTAAGTAAGATCATACTAATGCCAGTGTGTTGGAAAAATTGCTCCTCTTGTGCTCAAAATTCAATGAGTACTGTGTATTGTGTGAAAACAAATAACAAGTTCAATATTGGTTAACTTATACAACCTTTGAAGATATTAACATCAGTATTACAATAATTTTCTCTCACGTTAGTACATGTATAACTAAAATATAATGACACACTTCAAACTGCCTCGCTAATGTTTGATCTGAACTAAACTAATTTGAGTTTACTACCTGTACACGTTAAGCTTAAACATAAAATAATTATTGATATAGGTGTGTAGGATTGGTAAGAACAGAACGTATGAAAAGAATGTGAAACGGAGCGTTAAGATGTAAGTGAGAGAAAACGATAAGAAAAGGAAAAGAGAATGACAGACAGAATTAAACAGAAAAGAAAGATGGCGAATACGATTTTTATGAGCAAGACGTAAAAAAGATGTCAGTTGATTTTTAATTTTTATTATAAAGAAGATTTTAGAAAGAAGAAATAATAAAAGTCTAACATTGGATTAGTTTCATTCTATGCGATCCCTATTCTACATGCATGTATGTATACGTTGACGTCGAAAAACTTTGTAAGAATCAAATTAATAGAACATCAAAAAACGGTAATTTTCACCTAATTCTGCAGTAGACTTTGTCTAGTTCTAGTATTTTTTTACATAATTCTGCAGTAGACTTTCTCAGTAGACTTAAGTCTTTGAATATTAGCGAGCAATCGGTATCAAGTGTTCCGAATCCTTTTCTATTTGACCAAAAAATTGATGAGGTAAAAAAAATACCTAAATACGAAATAGAAACAGTCCCTCCCTAAAGCATGTTGCAATGCCTATATGTTGGGATATAAATTTAGGACAATTGACGTCAGATCGGCGACCGGTCGTTTTATTACTGGTGGTAGGACCTCTTGTGAGTCCGCGCAGGTGGGTACCACCGCCCTGCCTATTTCTGCCGTGAAGCAGTAATGCGTTTCGGTTTGAAGGGTGGGGCAGCCGTTGTAACTATACTTGAGACCTTAGAACTTATATCTCAAGGTGGGTGGCGGCGCATTCACGTTGTGGATGTCTATGGGCTCCAGTAACCACTTAACACCAGGTGGGCTGTGAGCTCGTCTAAGCAATAAAAAAAATCTCATGCCAATAACCCTATATAGCATAAGAGAACATGGTGCACCGACTATTCATAATATGGTATGGCTAGTTCTAATAACAAGCTATCGCCATTGGCATGTTGTTAAATAATATATGTGGAATAGAATGACAATGCCTCTCAGTAAATGTAAAAAAAATATGTAAACGAGAATTAAATAAAAATACGTAATAAGCACATGCGCACGAATGATTTTCAGTATGAAGAAAATCGTGTAATTAAGAATACTCGCCCACACTAACAGGTACTACCGTCCTGTCTATTTATGCCGTGAAGCATGTATGCGTTCCGGCTTGAAGGGTAAATCCGTTAAAATATATATTATGATGAAGCGATGATGACCGGTAGCTGTTTATTTCCTTTTTAGAATATTCAAGAAGTCCGACCGGTACGCACTCGTCAGTTTTATTTAACGTCGAACGGCCATTTATTACTAAAATTAAGGCTCGTACAACTAATGTTTTGAAAGGTCACTACAACTTCGTTTTGGGTAGCTTAAAATTAACGCTTAAAAATTCACCCTCCAATGTTCCAAAAATAAACTTAACATTTAAATATTTAAAATTTCTCCTGACGTAAGTTGAGTCTTTAACATCATAGGTTTAGGCTCCAGTAATCACTGAACACCAGGTCAAATTCGCCCACGCGTCTATGCAATATGTATTTTTTTAAATCACCGAGTAACTAATTAATTTTTTGGAGGAACTCAAAAAGTACATCTCGGTCAAATTTGAGATATTTCCCCGCACTATTGCATAACGAAGAAACTATTTGTTGACAATATTCATTGCTGAAAACTTTTTTTTAGTAACAATAAATTTTTTAGTAACAATAAATTGTTTTTTTTATGTAGCTTATTTATTTACAAAATTAAACAAATACATGTTATATTCTTAGAAGGTATATGTATATAATAACATCATGACGATTTACCAATTAAGTTAAAACTATAATCATAAAACAATAGCAGAAGATTTTAAAAATCTCGAATGAAAATGGTTTAAGTTTGGTAAATGAAAACCAGATAATCAGCTTCCTGTTCGAACGCATCCAGAACATGTTCTTTGTCGAAATCAGCTGACACGTAAGTGCGCGGCCATTTTGTCGTTAATAACAGTTAAATGGTTTTTTTTTTTTTTTTTTTTTTTTTTTATGATTGAAAGTTTACTGGTGGCCCGAAGGCCTTTCCAGTTTCACCAGGACAGGTGGGCGAGCAAAGGCTCAGCCAAGAGGGGTGGGATTTGCTAACAACTGCCCGAGCGCCTCCGAAGGAGACCTAACAACTCAAGAGCAATTGTTTCGCGAATGAATCTACTACCGGATCGGAATCGCGACCCGCTGAGAAGATCCGGCGAGAAACTCAGCGGGCTGATGCATGGGTTAGGTTGCACGTCGAGATCGACGAGTACGGTTACCGGGGTCCCTAAGCCTGCCCCTAGTATTAGAGCTGAAGGCATCTAATGCAAAGGTTATTGGATCTGATGGATCCGTAAGGACGTGTCTAGGGCGTCGACGGTGACTGGCTCCTGCATGATCAGGATTCGGGGAGTAGTCAGCGGCGGCAACGATAAGGCGATTATCATGACGCATAGCCTTATCGAAGTATCGTTCCGACGCTGACTTCATGTATTTCCGAATTGATTCGAGGCCCAGGTCGTCGTGTAGGTCAACGTTCCTCACGAACCACGGAGCCCCGACAGCTAACCTGCAAAAGCGGGATTGTAGGGATTGGAGGGTGTCTATGTGTGTGCGGGCCGCGTGAGCGAACACCACACTCGCGTAAGTCATGACGGGCCTTATGCAAGTTTTGTAAAGGGTCACCTTGTTACGAAGGGACATTTTACTCCGCTTACAGATCATGGGGTAGAGTCTACCGAGAATAAACGCGGCACGGTCACGGACTGATTTTATATGCGGGCGGAATGTCATCGATGCATCCAGGGTAACGCCCAGGTACTTGACCTTCCTGGCCCAGGGTATGGGTTGTCTAAAGAGAGTAATCGGGGGTGTGAGATTCCTCCTCCTAATCCGGGAGGAAATCCGTGTGGAGCTTCCCCTCTGAAATAGCACCGCAGTACTTTTCGCTGGGTTGATGTCTATGCGCCATTTTCGGAACCACTGTCCTAGGGCTAGGGCTGCGCTCTGAAGCTTCTTCGCGATTAGGGACTTATTTCTACTAGAATAGTAAACAGTCGTGTCGTCGGCGAATAAAGCTAAATGGGTCGGCGGCGACCGGGGAAAATCGTTGACGAATAAGCTAAATAGGAGGGGTGAGAGGACAGAGCCTTGCGGGACTCCAGCTGTGAGAGGTCGTGGGGAGGAGCGGGTTCCCTCGACTCGATATCGAAAAGAGCGGTTCGACAAGAAGTCCCGTATGATGAGCACGAGACTATCCGGCACGCCCATGTTGAATAGTTTGAAAATCAAACCATTGTGCCAGACTTTGTCGAACGCTTTTGCGACGTCGAAGAAGAGAGCTCCCGTGTATAACGGTTTTGGTCGATTAAGCCCCACAAGAATGTGCTCCGTGAGGCGGTGCACCTGTTGAACGCATGAGTGATTTGTACGGAATCCGAATTGTTCATCGATAAGAATGCCCTTGGATGAGACGAAGTCTCTGAGGCGTTTGTAGAGCAGACGCTCATACAGTTTGCCTAGAGACATGAGGAGGCTAATCGGGCGGTAGCTCGTCGGATGATTTTTTGGTTTACCGGGTTTATGTATGCCGATAACGTCCGCTTCTTTCCACACCGCGGGAAAGATACAGTTCGCCATAGCGGCATTGAAAATAGATGCCAACATCACGATGAGTTGGACGGGTAGAAGTTTAATAACGCGGTTGGATATACCGTCGGAACCGGGAGCCTTGCGAGGACGTAGGTCTTTGATCAAGTCTTTAACTTCCATCGGGGTGACGGGTGGTAACGCATCAGAGGGTGGCAAGGAGGCTCTGCGTTCTACCTCACTGTCTACTAATTCTACATGAACAGGGTCCACGGATTGAGTGCTGGGCGTGCACTGGGTTTGCAATGTATCGGCCAGCAGCTCTGCTTTTTCGTCATCATCGAACGCCGCGAGTCGGCCTGAGGGGCCTACGAGGGGGGGCATAGTTACTACCGTATCCGATTTGAGAGTACGAGCTAAGCGGTAGTAAGACCTTTGGGAGGGCGCGAGTCCTTCTAAGAAATCAGACCATCTGGCATCTCGGACTTCGGCGATGCGAGACTTTACGTCGCGTTGTAGGGCACGCATTCGAATACGATTTTCCGCGGTAGGATACCTGTCGTAGGCGCGTATCGAGGCGTTCTTAGCTCTAAGGAGTTCCCTAATATCGTCGGACAATTTGAAGCGGTGAAGGAAGTCCTCCGCTACAACTTGTTTCGATGACCTATCTAATGTCGAGGTGATGTGTGACGTTAAGATGTCTATGGCTTCAGCGGTATCCTGAGGAGACGGGATAGAGTCCGGGTTAAACGGGAGCGATGGTGGATCAGATTCAGCCAGGCTGATGCCCAGCGTGTGCCAATCCACCACAGTCCTCGTGACGGGAACGGAATCGGGAGCGCGACCGAGCTTCATAACGACGGGACGGTGGTCTGAATCTAACTCTGAAACTACTTCGATCGAGTGTAAGCGCAGAGTTACGTTTTTTAATAACGCTATGTCGAGTATATCCGGGCGATGCGCGATATTTAGCGGGTAGTGAGTCGGGGTTAGCGGAGCGACGATATCGAAGGCGAGATCATCGACTAACGCGTCAAGCCGCCTGCCATTCGGGGTTGTGGTGTGTGAGTTCCACCTGATGTGTTTACAATTTAGGTCGCCCGCCAGAATGACAGAGCTCCCCATACCGAGCAGCGCCTCGATATCACTGCTTAGAACGATCTTATCCGGTGGAAGATAAACGGACGCGATAACGATCGGCGCGTGTCCCGTCAGTGAGATTCGGCACACTGATGCTTCGATATTAGCGAGCGCGGGAGGATCGAGCGGGACGCAATGCAGGGCTCTTCTATAGTAAATGACGGTACCACCACCACGGGCAGAGAGCCTGTCGTTCCTGACCATGTTATAGTTCGCGATTTTAGGGTCACGGCGCGCGGGCTTAAGTAGGGTCTCCTGCACTAAAAAGATATCAATTTGATGGTCACGCAAAAAGTCAGAAACCTGATCACGTTGATTTGCGAGACCGTAAGCGTTAAAAAATCCTATCGTTACGGATAGGGGCTTTATTCTACTTATATACGCCATTGATTACCGGCGGAGTGAGGGGAGGACGTACGTATTTAATGACGCGTATACGTCGGCGTATTCCTGCACAACGGCGATAAAGTGTTGTGCAGTGGAGGCAGCGCGAATGGCGTCGCCCAAAGCGTTAACGCGCTCAAAGTTGATCGACTGAAAGAAGTCGATCGCTAAAGCGAGATTGTCGGACGCGGTCGGAGGGCAAGTCGCGGGGGAGGGACGAGTCGCGGGGGCGGGACGAATCGCGGAGGAGGGAGTTGTAGCCGTGTTCGTGTACGGCAGCGGTTTTGCCCAGGCCGAGACACTGGGCACCGCCGCCGGAACGAACGCTGGCTTAGCCTGCGACGCAGAGGGTGCCGAGGCTTTGATGTCTGGGCCGGAAGCTCGGAGGCGGTTTTGGCGGGCGACGCGGCGATTTATTTTAGGGGCTCGGGGGCAACCACGGTAATTCGCGGGGTGACCCTGTGTTCGACACAGGACGCAGCTAGGCGGTTCCGTCGCGGTTTTTTGGTCGCGAGCGCAGAGGGCCGTGGCGTGATCGCCCAAACACTTAACACATCGGGGGCGCGCGTGACAGTTACGGGAAGAGTGCCCGTACAATTGACAGTTATGGCACTGGCTAGGAGTGCCTTTTTTATGGGGGGCTTCGACAGCGATACCAGAGAGCCTACAGACGGTCTGTGTGTTAAAGATTTTCTTACCCTCGGGGGTAGGCTGGAGAGCGACTAGAACCATATTATATGGCTCCCTACCGCGACCGGTGTGCATACGGTGCACAGAATTCACTGGTAGGCCTTGTTCTAACAGGTCGGCTTTTACGAGCTCTACATCTAACTCTTTAGGGATTCCGCGTATTACAACGCGGAGTTCGCGCTCCTCCTGGAGCGTATACGTATGGAAACTTATACGCTCCTTACGGAGGTAAGAAGAGAGGGCCCTATGGTCGTCGGGTGTTTGAACCTTAATTTGAATGCCGTTCGCGAGGTTACGGGCATTCGTGAAATTTATATTTTTGGCCTTAAGGGCCAGGCAAACTCGATCCCAAGCTGCCTTCTCCTGAAGGATAACCGGGGGAGGGGTCTGGGTTTTATTTTGTGCCACCGGACGCGGCGACGGAGTGGCACGGGCTGGGGGCGCAACGGGAGTCTGAGGGCGGGGGCGCGACGCGTTCACGGCTTTGCTAATTTTAGCGGCCGCGGGAGCTCGAGACTCCGCGGCACGCTTCTTACCCTTCTGTACCAGGGTGAATCCATCCGTCGATGAGGCGGGGGCGAG
Source organism: Bombyx mori (assembly GCF_030269925.1). Taxonomy (NCBI): domain Eukaryota; kingdom Metazoa; phylum Arthropoda; class Insecta; order Lepidoptera; family Bombycidae; genus Bombyx; species Bombyx mori. Next base: position 7,372,771 of record NC_085120.1, on the reverse strand, counting down.
GTCGACCTCCATGTCCGAGTCAGAGTCGGAGCACGAGGAGGCGGGTGCAGGCGACCTACGAGCAAGTGTAGGTGTTTTAGAGGGTGCGACGGAGGCCGCGGATGATCGCTCAGCTGAAACGATGGTCACGGCGGACGACGCAGCAGCTTTTCTCGCCAGTATAGGCGACACGGGAGCGGCAGGCACGACAGAGGCTGCGGTGCTCAATGCAGAAGCTCTGCACGCAGGTACAGGCGACGCAGGAGCAGCGAGCGCGGCGGAGTCCTCGAGAGGGCTCGCAGTGTGATTGGCCTTGAAGGCCAAAAACTCCGAGGCGAGCTGTAGGTGGCGAAGTCGGAGGAATTCCGCGAATACAGCGTCCATGATCGCTGAGTACCCAGGTGGGGCGGCCCCGGGTCTTGAAAACACTCGCCTTGCGGCGAGGCCCCAACTTCTCGGACCTGAGCGGTTCTATTGAACACAGGTGGCAATGCGGCGCGATTACTACAGGACAAAGAAAAAGCACAACAAAACAGAAATTACGAAAAGAAACAAAACAAATAAATACTTGCAGGAAACCACTTTGTCGGCAGATGTACCACAAACACAGGCCGCGCGAACAATGGCCGGGCTAACAAAAGCCGGGCGAACAAAGACCGGGCGATCGAGTGGACGATGAGCACGTCCGCACGTGACGGGTGCCTCTATCGGAATGAGTTAAATGGTGCGGAACGCCATCTTAGGTCCCATTCAATACTTTGAGGTAGTTCTTAATAATGTTCTCACATTCTATTCTAGCTTACAAATGAATATTTGTTAAAAAATATATTTTTTTATATAAATTTCAATTCAAGAGGAAACTGTTCGTTAAAAATTTATTTCAGTTTGGGATTATCATAATAGTACTTACTGATTGAATTATTTGAATTATTCGACAAAAGTTTTGTGCTCCAGTCCTTTGTAAGTGAACATAATTTCGAATCATGTTCCAAGTAGGGCTACAAATTCTGTAAAATACGATGTTGAAAAAGTTCTACGCGAATGAATGGAATAGGTAATAGAGAAAAGTAGGTCACTTGTGGACCTCTCGCGGTATAATAATACAAATCACATTTCTTTGTAGTCGCAATTTTGACCGGGATCATCATCATGAGTTAGTGTTGTTAGTAACTAGCGTCATAACACCACGATTTTTTTCTGTCACCCTCTATATGAACTAACATCACTCTTATTATTGTTTATATTGATTTTGGTACATTGGTGCTAATTTTATCCATCCACTGCAAATTACACCTCACCAATCCAAAATTTAAGTGGCATTTGAACTCTAGTCTCCGACTCACTTCTTTACATAGCAAGGACATATTGTACTTATGTCACATAATAATATCTCTTTATTCTCTCCATTATTCCAATCGTGAGTACTGGCGGAACATATTTACTATTGTAAGCTTATTAAAATTACACTTTACAAGCTCCCATATAATTTCGAAGTTTGATTTTCAACACTGAAAAGGTTGCGGTTTTTTTTTCAAGTCTTATTTTACATTGGTATTTCATTTTTCAAAATACATGTCGGTCTTAACTAGAGTTCTTAGCCAAGGCTCAAATCCCTGATGGAGGAACATCGCTTGACGTGCGGCTGCCTTGGATGCGAGCCGCGACGACGAGACGCAACCCTGTCGATCGACAACCACGATGCCAGGAGTATTCGATTAGGAAGAAAGCCGCTACACATTCCGAACCAAATTAGACGAAATTGAAATTACTGGTGGTAGTACCTCTTGTGAGTCCAGACGGGTAGGTACCACCACCCTGCCTATTTCTGCCGTGAAGCAGTAATGCGTTTCGGTTTGAAGGGTGGTGCAGCCGTTGTAACTATACCGAGATCTTAGAACGTATATCTCAATGTGGGTGGCGCATTTACGTTGTAGATGTCTATGGGCTCCAGTAACCACTTAACATCAGGTGGACTGTGAGATCATCCACACATCTAAGCAAAAAAAAAAAAAAATTTGCACATTATCATGAAACATATGTATATAACTGTAACATTTCATTTGGTATTCCTATTTTGTTGCACTATAACCAAAACGGTAGTGACGTTTGAGAATGCCACACTATTTTGTAAAACAACAGAGAACACACTGAACTCCTTCAAAAAAAAAAAGAAAATTGATTATTGCAGCCCTACGTTGCGGTGGTACTTTTCTGTGTAATTCGAAAATAACTTTCGTTTTGTCTGATATTGTCGGGTATCTTGTTTACTTCTTCGAATTTTCAATGTACATATACCAGTGAGTTACAAAGTAGGTATTACCTATGTCGTATTTTAATATAACTGTTTAATATTTATACCTTATATACCTTACATTTATACCTATATACCTTATAGAAACTGGTTGTAGAGCATGCTCTCAAACCGCACCGGTGGGTTCCACTATACCGTCTATTTATGTAGTAGTAATGCCAATGATTTGAGGAACCAAAATATTAAAAAATAGTAAATTAATAATTATCACTATTCTTTGCGCACAATATATATTAATTGAAGGAAGTGTAAGGAGACGCGTTCGCGTTTCCTATTGACCAATATAAAAAAAAAAGTAGATCAGTCCACAAAATATGTATTAGTATTCAATTTGGTTTTCGTAAGCCGTTCGTCACGATCTATGTAGAGTGGCTAGCAAGAGCTGGATGAGAGAAGTCGAGAATCGTGCTCAGTGGCGTGCAATTGGAGAGGCCTATGTCCAACAGTGGATTGCTTATAAGCTTATAACGACGATGATGATGATGATGATGGTCGTTACCATGGAAACTGTAAAGCATTCGAAACGTGAGAATCAATGTAATGACAATAATAAACGCGAGATTAAACCATAATAGTAGCTAACTAGCTAGTAGCAAACTAGTTACTGGTGGTAGGAAGTCAATTTTTGTTTTTCTATTCATACATTAGTAGAAGTACAATAAAGCCTGAACAAATTTGACCTTGGCTACGACTGTGGCTATTACTAACTCTAAAGAATTCTCATATGTTTCCAATGAAGATCCCTTGACAACTGACCTTAAATTATCCAATTATTTAGGCTCGATATTTCATTGCTATAATAACAGAACATCATCAATTCATATTCATGGCAAAATTTTCGGAAGATCTACTTCCATCAATCTCCATTATTCTGTTGTATGAAAGTAGAATATTACAGCCATAAAAAAGAACAAGCAAAATCTTTGCACTTACACGATTTATTTTGAAACCTTAATGCCATATATATCTGCACTTACACGATTTATTTTGAGACCTTAATGCCATATATGTGTATCGTAGCTTCAACGTATGTATGCTAATAATTATGCTGTGCTATTTAATTGAAAATGTATGATTTATATCTGTAAATAAAGTATTTTTCATTAACAACATGAACTCGGTGGTAGGACCTCTTGTGAGTCCGCAGCAGTCCTCGGTTTTGGTTCGAAATAAGATAATTGGTGTTTTGTCTCGAGTGTCTCAACGTGGGTGATGATATTCACATTACAGTACTTACTGGTGGTAGGACCTCTTGTGAGTCCGCACGAAATTGCTTAGATGGGTGGACGAGCTCACAGCCCACCTGTTGTTAAGTGGTTACTGGAGCCCATAGACATCTACAACGTAAATGCGCACCCACCTTGAGATATAAGTTGTAAGGTCTCAGTATAGTTACAACGGCTGCCCCACCCTTCAAACCGAAACGCATTACTGCTTCACGGCAGAAATAGGCAGGGCGGTGGTACCTACCCGTGCGGACTCACAAGAGGTCCTACCACCAGTAATTACGCAAATTATAATTTTGCGGGTTTGATTTTTATTACACGATGTTATTCCTTCACCGTGGAAGTCAATCGTGAACATTTGCCGAGTACATATTTCATAAGAAAAATTGGTACCCGTCTGAGATTCGAACACCGGCGCATCGCTCAACACGAATGCACCGGACGTCTTATCCCTTAGGCCACGACGACTTCAGGTACCACCACCCTGTCTATTTCCGCCGTGAAGCAGTAATGCGTTTCGATTCGAAGGATGGGGTAGCCGCTGTAACTATACTGAGACCTTAGAACGTATATCTCAAGGTGGGTGGCGCGTTTACGTTGTAGATGTCTATGGGCTCCAGTAATCACTTAACACCAGGTGGGCTGTGAGCTCGTCCACACATCTAAGCAATAAAAAAGAAAAAGAAAAAAACATAAATATTAGTTACAGGATGGCGGCCATCAATGATGCCAATCTGCTGGATATAATTTTCGACTACTTGTATAAGTATATAATAGTATTTCACATTGCTTTAACCTTAAGTCTGAAGTTACTCTTACAAAAAGAAGTTACGTTTTCATGTTCGTTTTGTATCATATACATATTTCATTCATTGCCTATAGCATCTTCTCTGCAAATAGCTTGCCCACGCGTAAATAAAAAGAGTTTCGATACAACAAAACAATCAAAAGAAACAAAACAAAACGTTAAATTTACAAATGAACCCAACCCGATCTTCATACAACGCATTACAATAGATTTACTACAAATGAAAACCGGGACGATGCTCAAATAAACAGAGATTTAATACTCAGGTGTTCGGAAACTCATTCCCTCTTAAGTGAAACGAGAAAGGCCGTACAATTCTGTGAATTCCGTACGCGCGTTCCATAGATTTTAACAATTTACGATTATAATTCAATATTGGCTCAATAAGAAACAAAATGAATTCGAGAAATAAATATAATTACGTTTATCAACTAATGACACTGATCGAAACAAATATAGTTATCGTAATAAGTAAACGTAGTAAAAATTTATGAATTGCTTTTCGTTAGTCTCGCTAAAACTCGAGAACGACTGGACCGATTTGGCTAATTTTGGTCTTGAAATATTTGTAGAAGTCCAGAGAAGGTTTAAAAGGTAGATAAATATGAAAACGCTCGGAATTAAATAAAAATAACAATTTTATTTTTCCTTTGATGTGTCCCCCGTCGGTCGGATTCCTTTTCTTTTTTTTAAGTTTATTTTATAAAAAAAACTTTAGATCTTTTATTTATCGATTAAGGCACAACGAAGTCTGCCGGGTCAGCTAGTAATAAATAAAAGAGACCATGAAACCTGTTTTGCAATATCAAATATTTTTTTGGCAAATAAAACCCAATATTAAACCGTAAAAGTGTTTTTAATCTTGTCAGTGTGAAATTGCTTGTTGAAACCTGTACCGCGCTGATTCCTCGGTGCGACAGCGCGAGTTTATTTAATAGAATTGCACGATTGAAGTCAGTGAGGATGCGAGATTTACGAGGCAATAATTGACGTTATGCCGGACGATAAAAGTTTCTTGTTTCTGAGGAAAACAATTGTTAAACGAACCCCGATCCATTTTAAGGTTCTGTTTATTTGCTACCCGTAACATTTCGGTTCGAAGGTTATAATGGTGGTTGCTTCGTGATTTTTATGTCTCAGCGAAGGACAATATCTGCAATTCGATAGAACTAAGTTGGTTCCAACAAATTGTTGATTCGTTTGACGATTTACGCAAAAAAAAAAAAACTAGTTCCGTGGTAATAATAGATGCACTAATTATCTATGGATTGATTACTAATGGATGCATTAATGCACTAATGGATTATCACCACTGTTTCCAATTTCTATCGACGTTTTGCCGCCGCCATTTCAGTATGAGGATAGGACAGAGGTTATTCCAAAGAAGACATTAATATTTCAACACGTACCTACACCGTGATGTCGTCTATCTATTAAGACTTCACATATCTGTTATTTACTAAGTCTATAAAAAAATCAGTTTTAAATTTTTTGGCTCACTTATCGGTACGCAATTACAGTTGACTTTTAAGCAATTTTTGTTAGCAAAGCTTTTGATTTGATGCAAATTTGAGGCATAACTATTAAAGACAACGCTACCTACGCAGGTCGTTTCAAAAAATAGTTTTAGTAAATTAACTATCAGGACCGAGGTGATGTTTAATTAGTAAAAAAAATGAGTTTTAAACAGAGTTGTGTGACCTATATAAATAATAGAAGACATCAACAAATAAATAGGTAGTACAGCCAGCATTGATCCGTCGTTGCCTCAACACAAACATTTAATCAAGAACCGAAATTCCCGTAATCACGACCGAATCCCACGAGATCCTGGACAGGGTAAAGGAACTTAATTGGATTTGAATTGTTCACTGACGTTTGCGTAGTGATCGATGCAGAGATCGGAGCCTAAACAAGCGGACACGAATTCTGAAGGTCTTTAATCAGATTCTTAAAGTTAAAAGTGAAAAATAATGTTTAATACTTAATGGGGTTTTTTTTATTGCCCTAGTAGGCAGACGAGCGTACGGCCCATCTGATGGTAAGTGGTTACCGTCGCCCATGGACTTCAGCAATGCCAGGGAAGGAGCCAAAGCCGCTGCCTACCCTTAAGTACTCTCCACAAGCTGATAATGTAATAACCAAGTAATTTAAATCGTACGTATCGCTAGTAACATACTGATATAGCCATTCAAAGTTTTTTGGCGGTAATTAAGAAGGAACGCTCTGTGTCTTTTCCGCAATACAAGTATATAAAGTATATAACATTTTTGTTCACATCATTGTATATGCACTTTAATGCACTTTCTATCTACTACTCAAAATTCTCATTGATCAACTACATTTGATATTCATTACAGGGAGTGACCAGATTGTTAAGCTTAGACTAATGATATATCTTAAGATGTACAATCCAAACACTATTGTACTTAATTTTATGAAACGCGTACTTATCATTAATTATAAAGTTGTTTTAACAATATCTAGAACACGGGAAGGCTTGAGAAAATAGTGTTTCAAGGAAAAGCTCTGCGTTATAATTTATGGCTCTTTCAGTAGACTAGTGACCGCCCGGTAGTCGAAATTCGACTATAGTTAATTGAAATTACAAGCTTGTACACTATTATGATTCTATTTTCAAAGACTATTTCTACAAAGACTACACTTCTGTAATTACAAATTTCGCCAAGACTACATTAAAAAAAATAATTGATAAAGACAAACAGTATTTAATCTATTCTCAATTTGACCACAGACGTCAAGAACAAAAGTTTGACAATTATAGTATGCATGCGTGTTGCGTCAAATACATGGTAGTGTGTGTAATGTTTTTTTTATTGATTTAAAGTATTTTGTAGGCATAATTAAAAAAAATTATAACATTCTGTACTCCTTCTCTATATTCTCTATAAGTGTGGGAATTTTCATACTCCTCCGTTCGCGCAATTTTCGTAAAAAGGGATACAAAGTTTTTCCTTCACGTATTAATATATAGATACAGTAAAAGTAATAATACACGTAAGTAATAATACATGATATAAAAAATTATTAGCTGTAAGATACAGTGTACTAGGTTTACCATATAAAATTGAACATTTCATTAAGGTATCTGAAATGGATTTTGTTGTTTTTAATGTTAAAATAGTAATAGGCGAAGTACATGAAATATGAAATAAATCGATTGAAATTGATCGATTGAAACTGTCACCTAATTCTTGAAGTTAAGCTGTAGCTTTGATTTTATCTAACTGAAAGGAATAAGTACAATAAACCGAAAAGAAATGAGAAGTACATGACACCATCTAGAATAGACAGTTGTAACTTCTAGGAGTCGTGACGCGAAATCCTAAATATTTATTTAATAACCCAGAGTAAGTGTGGACGGAGTGTTGAAAGAAGGAGAGAGCATAATGGATGAAAAACTCGGGTCAAGGGTTTAGGGGTTTAACAAAAGCAGTTGATAGTTCTTTGTTTTTAGCTGCTGGGTTCAAGATCTCTTTAAGGGATTGTTCGAACAATCCACTTAAAGAAGAATCAGTCGGAATATCCAAATATTAGGATTTGACTCGCTTTTACAACTACCCCTTTGTTTGCGTAGCTTTTAATTTGTAGAAGTTGTTGCTACTCTTGAACCATGAATAAAATTGTTTAGAATTTAAGTAAAATTGTTGTTTTTAAATCATTAAATTCGAACGTTTCGCTTGAAAAAACATTTAAAATGTATATCTGTTAAATCTTTAGACTTAAGGACTTAAAAGACCGCGGGCAGCTTTAATCCGAGGATTAAAACATTCGGCTGATTGCCACTAACTACATGACCCATCCCGTTTTGGGATTTTTCATGCTAATTAACTTTTATTTTACGTTAAAATTTCTAATTAAACGTAAATACTATATTTTATCTTCTTTAGCGTTAAAAGTAAATCTATTTTTGTTGCCAAGCAGTCCTCGGTTTTGGTTCGAAATAAAATAATTGGTGTTTTGTCTCGAGTGTCTCAATGTGGGTGATAACATTCACATTACAGTACTTACTAATGGTAGGACCTCTTGTGAGTCCGCGCGGATAGGTACCACCACCCCGCCTATTTCTGCCGTGAAGCAGTAATGCGTTTCGTTTTGAAGGGTGGGGTAGCCGTTGTAAATATACTGAGACCTTAGAACTTATATCTCAAGGTGGGTGGCGCATTTACGTTGTAGATGTCTATGGGTTCCAGTAACCACTTAACACCAGATGGGCTGTGAGCTCATCCACCCTCCTAACCAATAAATAAATAAAGTACTAATACAACATTCGTCAGTTCGTCTACTGATCTAGTGCAAGAATGTATGAATTCTAAGATTTGATTTTAATTACGAACTCATTCATGAATACTGAAATTTTGAAAAGGGAAATTTGCATGTGCGCTTAAATGTAATATAGCATCTTTCGATTCGAATACACCAGTGTCACTTCGAAAAATGAATTAGCTTATCGAATTCAATAAAGAAATCACCATAATTCTCAAAGCTCGGAAACACATCAACAAATTTATATCCAAGAAAAATTTGCCTTAATAACATCAACATCATATTTTCTAATATTAAAATTTTTATTTATTCGAGAAGTTATTTTGCGACCCCTGTCATCTCTGTAGGGCGTTTATTTTTCACCGTAACACAGCAAGAGGTCAATCAATAAGTCGTTCCGCCCTGACGAGGGTTGCGACATTGGTGTCCGTTCGCAGTATAGCCAACCGGCAAGGGCTGCGTATCAGTTTCGATAATCGAACGGCTGCGTTATCTACATATTGATTAAGCAGATGTTATTAATCGGACCGTAACGTAATTAATAATGTGAATCAGTAATCCGAGGATCTTAGCTAATGTCATAGTTATTATTCACGCGCGGTCCCGGTTCTTGATATAATGTTGAATTTAGTATGTTTTTGGATTATGGCTGACTCATGGTGACTATGGTAACTCATTGAAATCATCTTTGGCTCTTTTGAGAGAAGTGGCCAGGGAGAAACATATGAGAGCTCACAAGTACCGAGACGATTAATAGAGTATATCTATCGAAAATACATATGCGTATTACTTCTGAGCTGTTTCATTCTGAAAGACAGTACATAATTATTTGACCTTTATTAAATTATTTTGCACGTGGTGACTTTTGTCTAAAATCATCACTTTTGATGAATTTTTGAACTTATTCTTCTTTAGGCGCGTTATGAAAAATTGATGAGAGTGAAATTTTACGATGCGCTCGCACCGTGACAAAAAATTAACAGAATGAAGTTGCCCACTAAATCGCTCATAGCAATACGACCGACGTAACTTGGCGAGTCTGAATATAGCCGCAGGTGAACTTTCCGAACCGTACCGAAAATTACCGAATTTATACGATATCAAGAAAATGGATGTCCAATATGCGTGTTTGAGGATGTTATTAAATCGATTTTTTTTTCAAATTGATTATAATTTAAATAAAAAAATAAAAAAAAATTAATAAAATTAAAGTATAACTTCTTACGCGCGTACATAAGTACACGCACCCTTTTTTTTAGTAAGGATTTTGTTTCAACTTCTAACAGCCGATTTCGTTGTTCACTGCACAAAATGTTTGAAAGAACTCACGGTGCTCCTGGATTTCCAAAAGTCTATATATATCTATACATGTCTATACATGAATGCTGCTGTGTCGTAGTGTATATCGCTTGTCACTTGACGCTAATATGTTCTAGCATATTCTATACATCTTATTACTATTAACTAATATTTTTTTTATTTATTAGAACTGTACTTTTTAAACCTCGTTTTTGTCTTTCAAATACAAATCCAGCATATTGTCTCCTGACGTAATGGACAATCAAAAAAAAGTTGAGAAATGAAAACAACGTCAAACAATAAGCTCTGCTGTTTCAACTTAAAATTGCCTAATTTTCCTTCAAAGAAATAATAGAGAGTTTCGTTTTAGAGCCCATAAAAACCCTATTATACGGATCGGGGTGGCCATTAAAATAAATTTGAGTTTAGTCTAGCTTAAATTCTGACTTTGTTTTCGTTTTTTAAAATTACATTGAAATTCTCTTTTACATCGTACAAAATATTTAAATTTTAGAACATTTCAGATTTCTTCGAGTTTTTATAGTAAAGACTCATCTCCGTTTTATCATCGCACCTCCCGCCATCGGAGCAGAGTTCATCCATATTATCTGGAACCGCTGCGTTCATCGACAGTGCGTTTCCAAAGATCTTTTTTGCCACGTACCATCCGGCTTTGGAATGAACTGCCCTCCACGGTGTTTTCCGAGCGCTATGACATGTCCTTCTTCAAACGAGGCATGCGGAGAGTAATTTATGGTAGGCAGCGGCTTGACTCTGCCCCTGGCATTGCTGACGTCTACGAGCGACGGTGACCACTTACCATCAGGTGGGCCGTATGCTCGTCTGCATACAAAGGCAAGAAAAAAAATTTTAACTATGCAGGTTTTATGAATTTCAAACTGTATTACAGAACTGTTATATAAATCATCGGAATTCATAAGAGATTTCTCCACGTTTTATGAAGTGTAGTCGCTTTCTCTAGTGATTACACTTTATATCGCGTGAGTGGAGACTAGTACTTAGCAATGATGTGAAAAGTAGCCTATATTTTTACAGAGGGCTCAAATTATTATCATACCGAATTTCATCAGAATCGCTTCATTAGTTCGGAAATACAAACGTTACAACCAACACAGCTGCTTTCCTATTAACTATAGATTTAGTCAAAAAAAGTATTGGAAATGGATCGACTTTGCTTGTAGTTCAAAACACTTTTTTTTTGTTTTGTTGTTAGATTTGATCTGTTTGTCGTTTGTGTTTAGAATACAGTTTTTCTTTTAGTTATATAATATCCAGTATATATTGAGAATTTCATTATGGATGAAACATCGTCTTAAATTTTTCATCGTCAATGAATTTTCGTGTCACTGAAAATAATAGGGAAGGCTTACGGTGTAAGCAGTCAACATCTTGATTTGACCCTGGATCAGTACCTAGGCAATGCCTGATGAGGCCAACCCTGAAAAGGTCATACACAGTTTGTTGATCTAGAGCCGATGTAATTCATCACATCTTCTTACCAAATAGCACCAACATTACTGCGGATGTGTACTGTGAGAAAATGGACACAATGATAGAGGAGCTCACTAATCTCTGGCCAATCTTAGTTAGGTTATTTTTTTTATTGCTTATATGGGTAGACGAGCTCACAGCCCACTTGGTGTTAAGTAGTTACTGAAGCCCATAGACACCTACAACGTAAATGCGCCACACACCTTGAGATATAGTTCTGAGGTCTCAGTATAGTCACAACGGCTGTCCCACCCTTCAAACCCAAAACGCATTACTGCTTCACACAACAGAAATAGGCGGGGCGGTGGTACCTACCCGTGCGGACTCACAAGAGGTCCTACCACCAGTAATAACACCAGGTGGGCTGTGAGCTCATCCACCCATCGAAGCAATAAATAAAAACATATACTATACATATACATGTATATATAAAATGTAATATAACTTCAAAGAAGCAATTTAACGCAATTCACACAAACATAATTAAAATTGTGTACCTAGGTCGTTTCGCGCGCTTACATTAACGAGTCGTTTTAATTAAATTATTCTCAGATCTTGAGTTTTCGTTATAATATGAGCGTAATTACTTTCTTTATAGAAAAATTGTAATGGAAGATGAAAGATCGGTAAGATGGGTATAATAATTCAATGGAAAAAAGCGGGTATATCTTAGGATGAAAGTAACTTTTTGATCGCTCGCCGACAGTAAGAATGTTTGCTCTTTATGTAGTCATGTCTCTTCACCTTTGATCAAACTGCTGTTGGTATAAACCCTGTGTCATTTTTTTAAGGGAGGGTAGTGGCTTGGAGGAGCTTCACCAGGACAAGTGGGGGAGCATAAGCTCAGCAAGAAGAGAGTGGTATAAGTGCTGCGTAAGCGCCTCCAAAGAAGACTATGGTAGTCACTTCTTGGACGAACATATGTACATTCAATTTCCAACAGATTAGTAAAAACCTTCTTGGTCCTTATATTCGATAAATAATTAGTATTTTGGTATATATTAACTGCCGTATATCACACTAGCTTTTGCCCGCGACTCCGTCCGCGTGGAATAGTTACCTAGTCAGGTCATAAGTATTGTCACACAGTAAAAACTTTTCTTTTACAATGCTGGCCACAAAAAAGTTTATTGAATTCGAATTTCGAATTGTTCATGAAAATAAAAATGTATACTTTTAGAATTTTACTCATTTTTAAATATGTAGTGGACGCTTAAAGAAGACCGTGTTGCAGTTATTGCGTTGCATCGTTGCGGTTACGCGCCAATCCAAATTTTTAACATACTGAAAAATTTGAATATAACCAAAAGATTCGTTTATCGTACCATCGAACGATACAATGAAGACTCTAGTGTAGATTACAGGTCAAGAAGTGGTCGCCTTCGGTCTGTTAGGACTCCAGCAGTGATAAAAGCTGTGAAGGCGCGAATTCAAAGAAATCCCAAACGTAAGCAGAAACTGTTGGCCATTCAGAAGGTGTTAAGCAGAACCACGGTGAAAAGTGTGTTAAATGAAGACTTGGGCTTCGGGCATATCGAAGAAAAACAGGACATCGTTTGAATGCTCGCCTAATGGACCTGAGACTGAAGAGATGCCGCGCTTTGTTGAAGCGGTACGCGGGAAAAAAATATCGGGAAATTCTTTTTTCGGATGAAAAAATGTTTTACCGTAGAAGAGAGCTACAACAAACAAATGATAAGGTGTACGCACACAGTAGTGAAGAAGCGAGCAGCAGTATTCCGCGTGTCCAACGAGGTCATTTTCCATCCTCGCTCATGGTATGGTTGGGAGTTTCTTATTGGGGCTTAACAGAGGTACATTTTTGTGAGAAAGGTGTAAAAACGAATGCAGTTGTGTATCAAAATACAGTCCTGACGAACCTTGTGGAACCTGTTTCTCATACTATGTTCAATAACAGGCACTGGGTATTCCAACAAGATTCGGCGCCAGCTCATAGAGCGAAGAGCACACAAGACTGGCTGGCGGCGCGTGAAATCGACTTCATCCGGCACGAAGACTGGCCCTCCTCCAGTCCAGATTTGAATCCGTTAGATTACAAGATATGCCAACACTTGGAGGAAAAGGCGTGCTCAAAGCCTCATCCCAATTTGGAGTCACTCAAGACATCCTTGATTAAGGCAGCCGCCGATATTGACATAGACCTCGTTCGTGCTGCGATAGACGACTGGCCGCGCAGATTGAAGGCCTGTATTCAAAATCACGGAGGTCATTAACATAAACTTTAGTGTCATAAGAATCTATGTTTTGTTAAGTTCATTTTGGTATATGAATGGTTACATAATGAATAAACTTGTTTCAATTATTTTACATTAAACATGTGACAGAATTTATGACCTGACTAGGTACTTTGGCATAACGCTAAATTTTACCGCCTACTTCATTTACATAGAAAGTGAAAATATTTTTGAATTATAGAATGTTAAGGAACTATTTAAGCCCCTATTTTGAAACATTTTTTATAGGTACTCCACTTGTATTGGTCTTACCGTGATGTTATATAGCCTATAACCTTCCTCAATAAATGAGCTATCTAACACTGAAATAATTTTTCAAATCGCACCAGTAGTTCCTGAGATTAGCGCGTTCAAACAAACAAACTCTTCAGCTTTATAATATTAGTATAGATTGCAACAGACTGGATTACGTTTACTTACGTGATTGAAATAACAATTCTTACAATAACGCGCATACATGCTTTGAGACAAAGTCAAGCAAGCTAATGGTTTTTAGTCGAGCTCACAAAACACCTTATCACTATTATATACTTCCGTATTGGATCTGTTCTTTATTTAATGAAATTTCTAAATAAAAACAAAGGGAAATCAATACGATACCCGTGTTCGTAAACCGCAAATTCCAATTTTCATTACCACGAGTAACACACAACAGAACCGAGAAATGTCGTACAAAATATATCCGTAGAAAATGAGTTCGCGAAAGGATCACGTAAGAAATTCGAAATTAGGTCGTCACGCCTACAAAGGATAAAGATTAATGGATATTTATGTATATATTTTACGAAAATGAAGATATACTACGAGGATGTGACAGTAACGAGCTAAAAGATGATATTGAAACTGCTTAGTGGCAAGCCATGCTCAAATATATTGAAAATAAGACTGGTGACGATTTTTGCTGATGGTAGGACATCTTGTGAGTCCGCACGGGTGGGTGCCACCGCCGCGCCTGTTTCTGCCGTGAAGCAGTAATGCGTTTCGGTTTGAAGGGTGGGGCAACCGTTGTAAGTATACTTGAGACCTTAGAACTTATATCTCAAGGTGGGTGGCGCATTTACGTTGTAGATGTCTGTGGGCTCCAGTAACCACTTAGCACCAGGTGAGCTGTGAGCTCGTCCACCCACCTAAGCAATAAAAAAAAGACCGCTGGACGTAAGTTTCCGTTGCCTCTTTAGACGAACTCACATCCAGCATTTTTAATAAGTTACACAATAAATATTATATTAAACTTACAAATTAGAAAAGGCAAAGAAGGTTTTAAATATAGAATTATGAATGGTGCCGCGTTAAGACATGAAATCGAAGTCGAGTTCCACACTCCAAACAAAACCCCCCAAAACCTGCTTGGGGCAAAAATAACCGAGATTGGCAGCAATTACCCGTTCGTTGTAAATGAATAAATCAGCGTACAAATGAACACGTGGCGTTTAAGAACGCACATTTTTATGATGCGTAAGCCGGAACGCACGAGAGGTGGAAAAAAAAGAAGATAGTCTGTGACACGGGACCTTTTTACCGCCAAAAATACATAAGACGAACAAAAAAGATTGTGTATATCTTAGAAATGTGTAAGCCACTGCAACAAAAAACTCATAATGTTTCAACTGTGGTGTTAATTACGAGTCATCCAAAAACACGATTTTCCCGCGAAATAAAGAATGGACTCCATACGGACTCCCTCAAACATATATAACCGATACGTCGTATTCACGAACACGTCACTGCTGAACTATAAACTAAGCTTGGAATTTTATTGTCATTTATATCATTCTCCAAACGAGATTTAAATTGAGTCCTTCGATGTAAGCATCTTTAATTTACTCTTAAGCTGCTGATTTTTATAAGCGACGGAGACAGACTAACACAGACTTCGTAGGCCTTATCTGGCTTTATCCGCCATAATTGAGTTTACTGAAAAAAAAATCAATTATAAATTTAAATGTTGGTTAAATATGGTATCAAATCGATAGTAATATTTCTCTACATGACACGGAGTTGAAGTTTTAATTTAACCTATCAAAATTGGAATTACAATTTTACTAATTTATTTATAAATGGCTTATATCACCATTAGAATTTGTTTGGTAATTTCTTTGAGCCTGAGTTTCTACTTAACATCGCAAAGGCTCCGAGCTCATCTGCTAAGCCAAAAAGTATTCATATTTCTAGTAAAATTCCGCCCGAAATATGATATAAATTCATGAATACATAAAAATTTACACATTATTCTTAAGTAAAGAATTTGTTTTAGTCTATTAAATAAAATACGAGCATAATCAAAGTTTACATTTTGCACGTATTTAATATCAGATACAGCACGATGCCCTAAAACATGAACGTGTTCAAAAGCAAACATACTTTATACTATGTATATAGATAGGGTGTATATTTTGTGTGGTGTTTTTTTACATTCGTTTCCGAGGTGAGACAGAATTAAACTGAGGCTGACGGGGAGTAAAGCGACAGCGTTTGTTTTGAAGCGTGTGTCTTTCTATCATTTTTTTATTATTATTTTATTGCTTAGATAGGTGGACGAGCTCACAGCCCACCTGGTGTTAAGTGGTTCCTGGAGCCCATAGACATCTACAACGTAAATGCGCCACCCACCTTGAGATATAAGTTCTAAGGTCTCAAGTACAGTTACAACGGCTGCTCCACCCTTCAAACCGAAATGCATTACTGCTTCACAGCAGAAATAGGTAGGGTGGCGGTACCCAGCCGCGCGGACTCACAAGAGTTCCCTACCACCAGTAATTACGCAAATTATAATTTTGCGGGTTTGTTTTTTATTACACGATGTTATTCCTTCACCGTGGAAGTCTATCGTAAACATTTGTCAAGTACGTATTTCATTAGAAAAATTGGTACTCGCCTGAAAAACATACCCTGTTGGATCAGAAACCGGGAGCTCTTCCATGCCCAGCAGGACGACTCTGTCCATGATCCAAAACGACAGAAGCTGTCCCGATTTGAAGCAAGGATTTACAAAAGCCGGACTCTACACACCAAGGACCAGGGATATCACAGGCCCCAAAAACTCCGTCCAGGCAAGAGCATGACCGAGTTTCCCTAGTAATAAATTATTAAGTTATAACATAAAATTAAATTAATGTGTCTTCCGAACTTTCTCGTCTAGTCGTTCCTATATTGAACTGACCGTTTTATTTTATTTTTAGAACAGAATCACATTATTTTCATCTTTTGATTATTCTTTCTGTAGAAGCATAATATTGACCTAAATTTTTTATGTATTAATTTACTAGTTTCACTTTATATCTATAAAGTTTATTTAAGTATAATAAATAAATGTCCTGGAATTAAGTACAATGAACTTTTCTCTTCAGATGGTACTACAATATACCTAGTGAAAACGTAAAGAATCTTAATAGTAATTTCTTAGCACGAGACAAAGAAACTTAACAAAGAAAAAATAATCAACTTTAAACTAGAAACTTGACCAACGTTAGGGATTTAAGTTTCTTGTTTTATGAAAGAAATTCTTTAAGTCGAATTTAAGTTAAAAATAGAGAGCATGAAGCAAGTTTAAAACTAAATTGCGATTCAAACTCTGTTATTAAAATTGATGACCAGCTCTGAAACTTCATGCAAGGTGCAGTTTAAATATTATCATAATGAAAATTTCTTGAATTCTTAATAGTCTTCAATATTCTTTTCTAGATTGGACAAGTGTCTCCCAAATATCTATATAAGTATATAAAAATGAATTGCTCTTCGTTAGTCTCGCTAAAACTCGAGAACGGCTGGACCGATTTAGCTTATTTTGGTCTTGAATTATTTGTGGAAGTCCAGAGAAGGTTTAAAAGGTAGATAAATATGAAAATGCTCGGAATTAAATAAAAATAACAATTGTTTTTCCTTTGATGTGTCTCCCGTCGGGCGGATTCCTTTTGTTTGTTTTAAGTTTATCTTATACAAAAGTTTAGGTATTTTATTTATCGATTGAGGCACTACGAAGTCTGCCAGGTCAGCTAGTATATAATAAATAATCATAATCAAATATAAAAGTATATTTTTGCTGTCTTATGCTGATATGTCTGCGGCGCCAGGTATGTGCTCACGGTTAATGGGCATGATCAATGCCAGGGCCACATCCAAGCTTACTGACACGAATTGTTGAAAACAAACTTAACCATTTCTCAAAGTGGGTAGCGGCATTCACGATGTTTTGTCAACAGATTTTGATATTAGCATCCAGTGCATCATCAGCTTGTGCACACAGCTAAGGTATTAGAAAATTCAATTGATTAAATTTCGATTTCTGAAAATCTAAAAAATGTTATAATATCACATACTGTTTTGTTGAGACGCTGTTTGGAACTCGTGCATTTTATACTAGAGATTTCTTTGAATTGTTGTTAACGCAATTTAGGCTTTATTTACCTACCGTTGTAACTTCATTTTATTATCCCATTTCAGTTTTCTATCAATCATGCTAAAAATACAAATGTATTTTCAATGTAATCCTAAAAACCATCCATCAAAGCGGAAGTCTGATGATACTTCCCTGCTTTCAAACAGGTTCTTTGCATTACCGACCGAAGCCTATTAAGTGCAATACATCGTTTATCTCCATAAATCTGCCAACAAAAATATTATATATTGTTCGTAATATTTTCTACATTATCCGCAGATTTGAATCAACTACTTCTAAGGCTTAATCTAGTATTTATTGTATTTATTTTACAATCGAACATACACATTTTACTGATGACGCCTGCAATCAGTCAAATGTTTTATATATCGACGCTTGAAAGACAAACGTGACTAAGCGACAATGCGTGAACTTTACAGTAGGCTAATTTAAAGTTGAAATACCTGAAAAAAATATATTTTAACGAATCTAGCTGTAGGATTGAAATGATTTTAATAGACCTCGAAATATATATTTTTTGCGCATCAAATATTATGGTTATTGCCTATCATTTATGTATAAAGCAGTTATTGTCGCTTAGTCACGTTTCCCTTTCAAGCGTCGATATGTAATTACCTTCTTATTCATATGCATTTATTAGCTTCAGACGTATGTATGTTAGTTACGTAACGGAATCTTTGAACATGATTTTGACTTCCTTCAAAACGTCGGATTCACTCGAAATATGGTATACTTTTATTACTTATTGAGGACCGATGACAATTCAATATTTAAAAAAAAATTGAAAAAATTGAAATTCAACTAAAAAATGAAAAATAGTTTAAAAAACTAACAAAATAGGCATTTATAGAAAATCCAACTAAAAATAGAAAATAAATTTTAATAAATTTGAATTAAAAATAGTGTAAGAAATAAATATTTTATTGTAAAAAAGCATGGGGTGCATAGTATCAGTAGTTATAAATATTTTATGAACAGATATGAGTGGAAGGGTTATTTTTGTAATATCCTGAAAAGCACCCTACGCTTTTTTTTATAAAATATTTTTTTCTTACACTATTTTTAATTCAAATTTATTAAAATTTATTTTCTATTTTTAGGTGGATTTTCTATAAAAGGGTATTTTGTTAGTTTTTTAAACCATTATTTATTTAATTCCCCTTTTAAGTGTTATAAGCATTATTTAATTACAAAATAAAACTGCTTTTTCTTTTATCGCCCACATGAAAACCATTAACAATCACAACTTGTAACTGTGTAACATTTAGATTGTATAAATATATTACTCATCCTTGATTCGGTTATTGTACTCTAGGGATATCCTGAACATTACCAGCATATGAATAGAGTAGTATATTGCAAGTCTGCTTTGAAAATTTAAGCGTTTCGTCCGTCCTATCGAATATTCCAGCAAGTTTATCAGCCGCCTGAAAACCTCTGAAGTTTCAAAGTGACCTTGATAAAGCAGGTACCGCTTAACAAACACAAACTTGCTCATTGATTGGAATAGTTAAGACGTTAAACTTTAATTTATGCCTGTGATTGTATAGGGTAAGAATGCATTATTTTACTGTGACCAAGAATGCAAATTTAAAGGCAATTTTAAATAGTACATCAATTCTTTTTTTAATTTATTGTTATTGCTTAGACGTGTGGACGAGCTCACAGCCCACCTGGTGTTAATTGATTACTGGAGCACATAGACATGTACAACGTAAATGCACCACCCACCTTATAAGTTCTAAGGTCTCAGTATAGTTACAACGGCTGCCCCACCCTTCAAGCCGAAACGCATTACTGCTTCACGTCAGAAATTGGCAGGGTGGTGGTACCTACCCGTGCGGACTCACAAGAGGTCCTACCACCAGTGATAAATTCTTTTTTTATTGTAGATTCAGTTGGTGGGTTGAAGTATTTGCGGCCCACCTGGTGTTAAGTGGTTATAGGAGCTAATAAACTTTAAATCGTGAAGGATGGCATCCATCTTGAGTTATGACATATGAATGTTATTTCAAAAACTGCTGTCTCACCTTTCGTACTGGAACGTATGGTTACTTCGCGGCAATGACAGGCGTACGATGGTACCTACCTGTGTCGACTTACAACACCACAAGCTCTTAACGACAGTTTCGTTAAGAGCTTTTGTTTCTTTACGTTTTTAATCAAAATTAAACCTTCGAATATTGTCAGCCAAAATTCTTTCCGTTACCATTGCCCAATTAAAAACCAGTGCAACACAAATTGTATTTCTGTGAAAGATATCACGAGAGAACATTCCGCCACGAAAATAGATGACATAAAACCCGAGACATGAAAAGGGTAAAAACGTTGTAGAGATAAGATCAAACAAATGTATTCCTCTCATTTCGTGTATCGTGTGGTTTATGTGTTTTCGTATATTGTGTAAGTTATGGACAACGTTAAGTTGAATAGAGGACGATAAGTAACTTTTTACTTTAAAAAAAAAACGTAACTTAATTAAAAAAATAACAATGCTATTTTTTATTTCTTATACGGTGGATGAGTATGATGAAAGGCGATTGCATGCAGCAGAGATGCGAATGTTGCGATGGATGTGTGGAGTAACGAGAATGGATAGAATACGGAATGTTAGAGTAAGTTTGAAAGTGGCACCTGTGACAGAGAAGCTGAGAAGTGCGCGTTTGGGATGGTATGGACATGTGATGAGACGAAATAAAAATGAGGTTGGTAAGAAAATGTTAACTATGAATGTGGAAGGATATAGAGGAAGACCTAAGAAGAAACGGATGGATTGCGTGAAAGACGATATGGGTAAGAGAGGAGTGAGCGAAGAAATGGTACATGATAGAAGAGTATGGAAGGAGAAAACATGTTGCGCCGACCCCAGGTAACTGGGAGAAGGGCAGGATAATGATGACGGTGGATGAGTATACGGCCCGTATGATGGTGAGTTACTCGTAGAAATTAATGACGCACGTGTAGCTACAACTAAGTTAAACTTGGAAGTTTTAAGTACAGGGAAAGTTGCTATTACAACATAATTGAGTCTTCGACCGCATGTCAAAAGCTCGGTAGATTTCACATTATGCTATTTACGAGCTTTAGTGACCATTTATTGCCAAGTGGGATGTTGAAATCATCTGCCCATCTTACCAAAACAATTTGGCATCATCGGAGAGAGTTATATTTCCGTTTCATACGAAGCCCTAATTAAGCAAGGCTATTGTACAAATTGTACCTACCGGCTGACTTACTTCCAATATTAGTTACATTTTGGTATACAAATATATATTTCTCTCTGTCTCTCTCTAAGTCCACTTTAGTGAAGCATGATGCTATTTATAATACTAAAAAAACGATATGAAACTTAACCATATGTACTTACAGAAATTCAATTTGATCGCCCAAAAAAATTACATACATAGAGAACTTGTTACACATTCAACCCGCGAGCCATGCTCATCAGCTGCTGCGTAGAAAGAAATATTCTTTAGAAGAGGTGAAAAACATATTTCTAAAATAGAGGATTGCTCTCACTATTTAAATAATGAACCGATATTTTATTTAATAAATACATATAGCAGTTATAGAACGTGAGTTGAGATGCGTCGTGATTGCTATCTTCGTTCGCATTGTAGCTAAAGAATCGCAACGATTTTGGCTGACTACTGAAAAGAGAAAAGAGAGTTTATATAATTGAACAGTATACCCTAGAGAAATTAAATTATAGTGTTTATCGTATTGGGGATCTTTAACACTACCACCCGGTTCATGTTTTCATCACCATTGCAATACACCTAGTTCATGTGTCCAGCATCCGTTTGACACTAAGTAAATCGATTAAGAAATCTCAATAAAAAAAAAAACTCCTACCGACGCCGAAAGTTCAGTTTTCGTCCCGCTGTACAGGGAAGAAAGTCTAACTTTTTCTCCCTGGGTACTGACAAGTGCGCATGTGCGTTAGTGTCTACGTCTGCTCTCACGCACCTAAAATTCTCCGCCATTGTTGTGCTCGGGTAATTTGAAATATTGTGTTTAGTGTAAAAGTGAAAAAATTAATAGTGAAGTATTAAACAAAGATGGGTTCATCAGACAGTTCTTATTCAATTAGTGGTAGTTTATTTATAAATTAAAAAACAGTTAAATTGTTGTTTTTTATGAGTGATCTGGTTTCATCAAGTATTAATAATACTGCCATCAGTAAGGTTATATCTTTAATAAACTTTTTGACAACCGCTCCCTGGCTAATAAAGTACTTCAGAGCGCGGATTATTGAGAAGACTTTATATAAAAGCGCTCGTTAAAAGAAAGTCAGTGCGAACAACGAGTTAAGTGTTCATAAAGGGGAACAAGGACATTCTCGTGGCGGATAATGTCCTTGTTACAAGACTCTCGGGAACTAAAACCTTTTATAATTATTATACATAAATTATTCGTAATTTTAAGTGTTTCCTGTGGTGGAAATCTAATGATTCACATACATTCTACATGCATTTAGTGACATCCCATGAAAATGTTCCGTAATTAGGTTATTTTCGTAGCACAGCCTTCGCCGAAGTAATCAAATCTATTTCACTTTCCTATTTAAAAGATATCTCGTCTGAAATATTTTAGTTCTCACAAAACATCAATTATTGTATATAATATTTAATATCTACTATACTTCTGATACTGTTTAATTTAATACGATAATCTATACTTAAAAAATGAATTGTTGTTCGTTAGTCTCGCTAAAACTCGAGAACGGCTGAACCGATTTGACTAATTTTGGTCTTGAATTATTTGTGGAAGTCCAGAGAAGGTTTAAAAGGTAGATAAATATGAAAATGCTCGGAATTAAATAAAAATAAGAATTTTATTTTTCCTTTGATGTGTCTCAGAGGCACTACGAACTCTGCCGGGTCAGGTAGTTTCAAATAAAAATGTATGTTGCGTTACTAGATATTCAATAAGGTACTAAAGGTACAGGTATATATTTCAAAATTCATCATACATGGACATCCGCAATTTGAAAGGCATAATCAAGCCTCGGCGCAAGTCAATTAGGTCTATTTTCGAATCTCCTTTCAAAATCGACATGACCTACTGGAATCATTGTTCATTTTCGGAGCTGGAGTGTACGTGACATGAAAACTCTAAAATAAACATAAAAAATCATTAAAATAAATAATAAAGTCATAATCCTGAAACTTGACCTTGATCATTTAACGATGGAACTCATAAAACTCAATTTAGCGTATCCGATATAGAAATCACATCATTCGTTCAAATTTTTCATTTCAAAACAGACCTTTAGCGTTTCAAGATTAGAGGTTAAATTTCTTTGCTAACTTATAAATTTCTTTCGGAACCGGTTTATTCTTATAACTTTTATGATCAAAATGAACTTTTATTTAGCTATTATCCCAACAAGGTTCGTAAATATAGTTTATGCGCCCGTTATAGGTCATTAGAAATTTACGTTGAACTCAGCGTGTTTGTAAGAATATGTGCATACTGTAAAATTTATAGCCCATATAATTTTTAATTTTAACCCCTTGTTTACTCTTCACTGGTTACACAAAATAACTTCAATCGTACGAATGAATAGTAAATACGAAGGATTTGAATAGCTTAAAGTAATGCAAGAAATATGACGCCTTTTTAGAGAGAAGAATTCATTTAAACATTTTGTTGTGACCTTCATAAACAGGCACAAAATAACTTCAATCTCACGAATGAATAGTAAATACGAAGGATTTCAATAGCTTAAAGTAATGCAAGAAATATGACGCCTTTTTAGAGAGAAGAATTCATTTAAACATTTTGTTGTGACCTTCATAAACAGGCACAAAATAACTTCAATCTTACGAATGAATAGTAAACACGAGGGATTTGAATAGTTTAAAGTAATGCAAGAAATATGACGCCTTTTCAGAGAGAAGAATTCATTTAACCATTTTGTTATGACCTTCATAAACAGACACAAAATAACTTCAATCTTACGAATGAATAGTAAATACGAAGGATTTGAATAGCTTAAAGTAATGCAAGAAATATGACGCCTTTTTAGAGAGAAGAATTCATTTAAACATTTTGTTGTGTCCTTCATAAACAGGCTTATCTGATGGTAAATGGCTACCGTGGTTTTACGAACATCAGTATTGCTAAAACCACAGTCAAAGTACTACCAATTGCGAGTATTTTCGGAGCCGTGTTTGAAGAAGAAAATGTGATTTCCCTCGGGGAATACTATAGACGGGAATTCATATTGATCCAAGCGGTACGTATCAAAAATAACGGCTTAAAACCTCACACACTCAAAGCACTGCCTACGGAACATACGGTACGAGACACAATGAGCAGTGAAGTCTCTCGTGGGCAATCTAGAGACACAAAAGACAGAGATTTCAAGCGAGCCATGCTTTTTTTTTATTGTATAAATGGGTGGACGAGCTCACAGCCCACCTGGTGTTAAGTGGTTACTGGAGCCCATAGACATCTACAACGTAAGTGTGCCACCTACCTTAAGATATAAGTTCTAAGATCTTAGCATAGTTACAACGGCTGCCCCACCCTTCAAACGGAAACGCATTACTGCGTCACGGCAGAAGTAGGCAGGGTGGTGGTACCTACCCGTGCGGACTCACAAGAGGTTCTACCACCAGTAATTACACAGATTATAGTTTTGCGGGTTTCATTTTTATTACACGATGTTACCTTCACCATGGAAGTCAATCGTGAACATTTGCTAAGTACGTATTTCATGAGAAAAATTTTACCCGCCTGCGGGATTTGAACACCGTTGCATCGCTAGATACGAATGCACCGGACGTCTTATCCTTTAGGCCACGACGATTGTCGGGATTTTCAATATGTGGCTCGACGTCCCTGTATTGTAATTAGGCTCATCTAGACTGTACCTCTTAGCATTGCTCGGTGCATTTAAGTACCTCAAGCACCGGTCATCGTTCGTAAATTAACCCACAGACACAGCCCACTGAGTTTCTCGCCGGATCTTTTCAGTGGGTCGCGTTTCCGATCTGGTGGTAGATTCTGCGAAGCACGGCTCTTGCTAGGGTTCGTGTTAGCAACGTCGTCAGGTTAAGGCCCCGCGAGCTCACCATAGTTAAGGTTACGCTGACATAGCCTCTCAAAAGCATTGCTCAGATTGCTCATCATCAGGTATCATTCAATCTATGTCAATACTAAAAAACTACGTTGACTTTCGGAGAGAATTGAAATATATCGGAACTTTCATTTACGTTACTCATTATCCTCGCTGATATTATCATAATTATTAATTACGTTACTCGTTCATTAGGCCTCATTCGTGGTACGTGACGCATCCAATCAACTAGAACATAACCGGTCAGCGTAAATTAACACTCCATTCAAGGTACATTAATGAACCCCGAATGGCAGGCGGCTTGACGCGTTAGTCGATGATCTCGCCTTCGATATCGTCGCTCCGCTAACCCCGACTCACTACCCGCTAAATATCGCGCATCGCCCGGATATACTCGACATAGCGTTATTAAAAAACGTAACTCTGCGCTTACACTCGATTGAAGTAGTTTCAGAGTTAGATTCAGACCACCGTCCCGTCGTTATGAAGCTCGGTCGCGCTCCCGATTCCGTTCCCGTCACGAGGACTGTGGTGGATTGGCACACGCTGGGCATCAGCCTGGCTGAATCTGATCCACCATCGCTCCCGTTTAACCCGGACTCTACCCCGTCTCCTCAGGATACCGCTGAAGCCATAGACATCTTAACATCACACATCACCTCGACATTAGATAGGTCATCGAAACAAGTTGTAGCGGAGGACTTCCTTCACCGCTTCAAATTGTCCGACGATATTAGGGAGCTCCTAAGAGCTAAGAACGCCTCGATACGCGCCTACGACAGGTATCCTACCGCGGAAAATCGTATTCGAATGCGTGCCCTACAACGCGACGTAAAGTCTCGCATCGCCGAAGTCCGAGATGCCAGATGGTCTGATTTCTTAGAAGGACTCGCGCCCTCCCAAAGGTCTTACTACCGCCTAGCTCGTACTCTCAAATCGGATACGGTAGTAACTATGCCCCCCCTCGTAGGCCCCTCAGGCCGACTCGCGGCGTTCGATGATGACGAAAAAGCAGAGCTACTGGCCGATACATTGCAAACCCAGTGCACGCCCAGTACTCAATCCGTGGACCCTGTTCATGTAGAATTAGTAGACAGTGAGGTAGAACGCAGAGCCTCCTTGCCACCCTCGGATGCGTTACCACCCGTCACCCCGATGGAAGTTAAAGACTTGATCAAAGACCTACGTCCTCGCAAGGCTCCCGGTTCCGACGGTATATCTAACCGCGTTATTAAACTTCTACCCGTCCAACTCATCGTGATGTTGGCATCTATTTTCAATGCCGCTATGGCGAACTGTATCTTTCCCGCGGTGTGGAAAGAAGCGGACGTTATCGGCATACATAAACCCGGTAAACCAAAAAATCATCCGACGAGCTACCGCCCGATTAGCCTCCTCATGTCTCTAGGCAAACTGTATGAGCGTCTGCTCTACAAGCGCCTCAGAGATTTCGTCTCATCCAAGGGCATTCTCATCGATGAACAATTCGGATTTCGTACAAATCACTCATGCGTTCAACAGGTGCACCGCCTCACGGAGCACATTCTTGTGGGGCTTAATCGACCAAAACCGTTATACACGGGAGCTCTCTTCTTCGACGTCGCAAAAGCGTTCGACAAAGTCTGGCACAATGGTTTGATTTTCAAACTATTCAACATGGGCGTGCCGGATAGTCTCGTGCTCATCATACGGGACTTCTTGTCGAACCGCTCTTTTCGATATCGAGTCGAGGGAACCCGCTCCTCCCCACGACCTCTCACAGCTGGAGTCCCGCAAGGCTCTGTCCTCTCACCCCTCCTATTTAGCTTATTCGTCAACGATATTCCCCGGTCGCCGCCGACCCATTTAGCTTTATTCGCCGACGACACGACTGTTTACTATTCTAGTAGAAATAAGTCCCTAATCGCGAAGAAGCTTCAGAGCGCAGCCCTAGCCCTAGGACAGTGGTTCCGAAAATGGCGCATAGACATCAACCCAGCGAAAAGTACTGCGGTGCTATTTCAGAGGGGAAGCTCCACACGGATTTCCTCCCGGATTAGGAGGAGGAATCTCACACCCCCGATTACTCTCTTTAGACAACCCATACCCTGGGCCAGGAAGGTCAAGTACCTGGGCGTTACCCTGGATGCATCGATGACATTCCGCCCGCATATAAAATCAGTCCGTGACCGTGCCGCGCTTATTCTCGGTAGACTCTACCCCATGATCTGTAAGCGGAGTAAAATGTCCCTTCGGAACAAGGTGACACTTTACAAAACTTGCATAAGGCCCGTCATGACTTACGCGAGTGTGGTGTTCGCTCACGCGGCCCGCACACACATAGACACCCTCCAATCCCTACAATCCCGCTTTTGCAGGTTAGCTGTCGGGGCTCCGTGGTTCGTGAGGAACGTTGACCTACACGACGACCTGGGCCTCGAATCAATTCGGAAATACATGAAGTCAGCGTCGGAACGATACTTCGATAAGGCTATGCGTCATGATAATCGCCTTATCGTTGCCGCCGCTGACTACTCCCCGAATCCTGATCATGCAGGAGCCAGTCACCGTCGACGCCCTAGACACGTCCTTACGGATCCATCAGATCCAATAACCTTTGCATTAGATGCCTTCAGCTCTAATACTAGGGGCAGGCTTAGGGACCCCGGTAACCGTACTCGTCGATCTCGACGTGCAACCTAACCCATGCATCAGCCCGCTGAGTTTCTCGCCGGATCTTCTCAGCGGGTCGCGATTCCGATCCGGTAGTAGATTCATTCGCGAAACAATTGCTCTTGAGTTGTTAGGTCTCCTTCGGAGGCGCTCGGGCAGTTGTTAGCAAATCCCACCCCTCTTGGCTGAGTCTTTGCTCGCCCACCTGTCCTGGTGAAACTGGAAAGGCCTTCGGGCCACCAGTAAACTTTCAATCATAAAAAAAAAAACATTAATGA
Source organism: Bombyx mori (assembly GCF_030269925.1). NCBI lineage: Eukaryota > Metazoa > Arthropoda > Insecta > Lepidoptera > Bombycidae > Bombyx > Bombyx mori. The sequence continues at coordinate 7,344,678 of NC_085120.1, read as the reverse complement.
AGATCACTACATTATTCCCGACGGTCGAGCATTTTAACACTAACTTTTTGTACAATATTTTTTTTAACATTTAATTGTGCAGTACTCATGCAACAATTGTGTAAAGAAAAAATTAAAACTGTATAAATAAACTATATAATCCGTAGCCCACAGCGGCTTGATCGGGTTAGTCTGCTGGAAATGGCGATCGAACAAGCTGGTGGGGGCCGGGAAAAGGGTGGAGCGTCAGGGAGAAGACTAAATATGAATATTACAGATGCGAAAGTGTTTTATTTAGTTTGCTACGCTTTCACGTCTTAAATACTGAACCGATCATCATGAAATTCATAAACGTTGTCAGGAGTACAGAAAAAGACATACAAAAACGGCTTACTTGAAGAAAAAGGGAACATTTTTTGACGGTTGCTTGAACTCGCGATCCGTTTGGTGTTAAGGAATTTTCGGAGACCATAGATAACAACAATACAAATGGCCGCAAACATCTTGAGACACGAATACTACAACATCTGCTTTATACCAACATCTGCTTTATACCGCTACCCGCTGCTACCCGTATGAGCTCAAAAACGTCCTTGATAAAAAAAAAGTAAGAACACATTAAAAGTCTATCATTTTTTTCTTTTTCTTTTCATATGTATTAGACATTTGTAAATGTCCCAACAAACCAAAAAATGTAAACCCATCGTATCACAATACAGCAACGGTAACTTCATGCAAATTATTAAAGCTATTGGGGGGATCGTCAACTTAATCTAAAGACTGACTAGGTGGTGCAGTGGTTAACGGCCCTGACTGTTGTAGGGTCCTGAGTTTGATTCCCACATCGAGAAAACATTCGTGTGATGAACCGGTTTGTTTGCTCTTTGTCTGGATGTTGATTATACCCTACCAAATATGCAAATTAGAAAAGGCAAAGAAGCTTTTAAATATAGCATCATAAATGGTGCCGCGTTAAGACATGAAATCGAAGTCGAACGAGTTCCACACTCCAAACAAAACCGCATACCTGCTTGGGGGCAAATATAAACGAGACTGGCAGCAATTACCAGTTCGTTGTAAATTAATAATCAGCGTACAAAAAAACTTGTGCCGTTTAAGAACGCACTTTCTTATGATGCGTAAGCCGGAACGCACGAGAGGTGGAAAAAAAGAAGATAGTCTGTGACACGGGACCTTTTTACCGCCAAAAATACATAAGACGATCAAAAAAGATTGTGTATATCTTAGAACTGTGTAAGCCGCTGCAACAATAAAACTCCTATTGCTTCAACTGTGATGTTGATTACGAGTGATCAAAAAACACGATTTTCCCGCGAAATAAAGAATGGACTCCATACGAACTCCCTCAAACATATATATCCGATACGTCGTGTTCATTAACACGTCACTGCTGAACATAAACTAAGTTTGGAAATTTATTGTCATTTTCATTATACCATATAAGTATGTTTTTCAGTTGTCTCTGGTACCCATAACACAGGGAATCCTAAATTAGAGCCGGATGACCGTGCGTGATTTGTTCCCAGTACAGTCACGCCACGTTAACTGGTCCCGTGATAAGTTCGTAAAGAACTTGTGTTACAGGTACCAGATAACGGAAATAAATGTAAGATTTTTATTATACACATACACATATTTAATATACATCCATAACCCTGGAAAAGACATTTATATTTATCATACAAATATCTTCCCTTGGCGGGATTCGAACCCGCGACCCTCTTGTGTAGTGACCATGTCACTTACCACTACACCAGACGGCTGTTAAATTATTATATTATAATTATTATTGAAGATCTAAGCCTTGGCTTGGACGATTATATATTCCAAACTGGTCATACTGTCAAACAAATTTTGAATTTAAATATCTCGAGCCGAAGGAAGCCAAAGCGTGCCATTTAATAAATAATCCGACCTCATTAAAATAAACATTGAAGTTTAACAGAAAATTTCGAGTCATTGGCATTTTAAGGCCTAAACAAACGGAAGTACAACGTTCTCGTCCGAAATTAATAAAGCTTAAATTAATTTATTCAAAAACACGTTTCTGTAAACGTTTGTACACAGTTCTATGGCATTTTGAAAAGCTACGTTAAATCGAATAGCACGTGTAAAACGAGTAATTAATACAGTTTAACTAGGACAACGAACATTTTGTATCTATATATTAATACGTGAAGCAAAAACGGTGTACCCCTTTTTACGAAAGTTGCGCGGACGGAGGAGAGTATGAAAGGAGACTGAAACGATTACATACATTTTTGGGCCCGAATGTAACGTGATGAAACTAATATGAATTAATAGATTCAGATTTATCAGTACCTTGCTGAAAATTATAAAAGTTTTCTCAATCTGAGAGCCGAGTTAATAAAGATTTAGTAAAAGTTAGGTTATGTTACAATCTCTTTAAAAGAGCTGAATAATAACTTATTTAAGCATAAGTAAATGTTTATTATATCCATTGGATAATCTTTTAAATGTCATATTATGAATGAATATCAATGATATATATCAGGTATGGAATATGGAATTGCTATCCCACAATTCACACAGCGATCCATAATTTCAATAGTATCCAATGCAACAATTTCAAGTCAAACGTGTGAGCGATCTTCGGTGTCCAGTGTAGAAGCAATTGTCGTACAAGGCTGGCAGAGTTGGAATCCGTAATAATAAAGCAGTGATCGTTGAAAATATAAAACAGCCCGATAGATACACACTCAAAATGCGTCGAAGATACAAAACGAGTAGAGCAGAAAAAACCAACAAGCGCCAAAAAATAATTGTATAATCTATGAACAAACGTCATGTCAGCTTACTGTCAAAGCTGTCATCAAAAATACAATCGATTTTAATCGATTTGAAATCGATAATCATATTACTTTGCTAAGTAATAATAGACTTTTTCTTAATTTATATATATAATCGCAATTAAATCCGGCGCATACCGCACTTGTATACAACACGTATAAATCGCTCATTTAATTAACTTTGCATTAATTATCTAGTGCAATGTTTTTCTTTTTATAATCCGTAATCGATTAATTAAATCGATCACACCGCTAAACCGACAAAAACTATCTTTCTCATTTTTCTCCGGTCCTAGAAAGAGGATTGAGGTGATTTTTTATATTCTTATATAAAAAAATATGCCAAATTTTTTAGACTACATTCCAAGTTATTACATTTTTGGCCCACGATTTTCCGTCTCCTTTCTCACACTTATAGAGAATATAGAGAAGGAGTGCACAATTCTAATTATTATTTTTTAAATAATGCATAAAGGATACTTTAAATCAATAAAGAAAATATTACACACACTACCATGTATTTGACACAACGCATACATAAAAATATACTCTTTGTTTATTGTCAATTGGGAAACTTTTGTTTTTGTTTAAAGTCTGTGGTCGAATTGAAAATAGATTAATATTGTTTGTCTTTAATATTATTGATCTATAGTGCAGTTTTGACGAATACTGTGATTATATTATCGAATTATAATGTGTTTGACAATAGAACCATAATAATGTTTAAACTTATAATTTTAATTAATTAAAGTCGAATTTCGACTACTGCGGGGCCACTAGTTTAACCAAATCGATCTATAGGAACTGAAGCAAATGACATTCCGTTATTAAGCCTTGATTGCATTTTGCACCGTCGCCGCGTCGGTCCTCGAGTTTTCCTTAAAAAAGATCTCACATAATTCACAAAAATCTAACTCGCGCCAACGAAATTTACAAAAGAAAATTCCATAAATAGAAGTACTGAACGACAACATTCGGAGAGTCGTTCTATCAAACAAAATGTGTCCGCTCGATAGTATATATCTTTATTGTTCATCCCAAAAGCATATACATGTATCAACAACGTGAATCAGCTTGGCGTATTACGTATAGCCATTGTAAAGCCATTTTAATTTTCAGATAACGAAGGTCTGCCTTTACGAAGAACTCCTAAGGGTTACAAATTTCAAATCACCGACACGTGCAAATCCTTTCGCAATAATGATTTCCCTCGCCTTTGTTCTTAGAACGGTTTATAAATGTCAACGAAACTCGATACAAAAACATGGTGAGCGACCGATCAAACCAAATCAAATCAAATAAAAAAAAATTTATTCAACATAAATGAAAGTACATACTTGTTGAACGTCAAAAGAACTACCGCCAATTCACAAGAACTAGCCTCCGTCCTGAGAAGAATTGGCAAGAAACTCAGCGGGCATGTCTTTTTTTTTTAAATATTAGATTATTTTTTTAATATTAAATTTTTTTTAAATATTCATTTTTACATGAGTATTATAACGTAACAATTATTACAATATTGAAATGCCCGGAGCGAGCAACTCATTCCCACTCTGTGCAATCTTCTAGATAAACATTGACTTTGTAGTAAGCTTTATTGCACAGATGTTCTCTAATAGTTTTCTTAAACCTATGTATATGTAGGTTCTGAACATCTTGTGGGATTTTGCTGTACAGGCGCACAGACAAACACCCGAGACAGTACATTTACGTTAAATATAGAAAATTTACGTTCCGTTAATTTTATAACACAACAAGCTGTGGTTATTCAAAATATTCTTCACCTCGACACTGTATTAATTAATTCCACAGCGAGCCATTCATTAAATATTTATGAGAGGTCGTACAAAAGATTCAAGAAATTTGCTAATGCAATCTGCGCTTCCTGAATACCATTACCAGTTATAATATAAAGAACGAAAATCTGTGTGTCAATTTTAGAAGCGAAATGGTTTTTACTTTTTTTTTTTTTTTTTAACTAAGCTGATAGCCTCGAGAAGCTATTTCAGCGTAACCTTAACTAGTAGGTGAGCTCACGAGGCTCAAACCGGAGTGATGCTAACACTGGCCCTAGCAAGAGCAGTGCTTCGCAGAATTTACCACCGGATCGGAAACGCGACCCATAGAGAAGATAGGGCGAGAAACTCAGTGGGCTGTGTCTGTGGGTTAATTCGCTCGTCGAACCCTTCATGGCAAGTGACGGGTTTGACGAGGACGGTGACCGGTGCTTGTGGTCGAAATGGTTGACGATGATGCGAATAAAGAAAAAATATGGTATGCGATATTTTTGATACACTACCTTGTAGTTGGTTCGGAGTTATCTTGAAGATGCGACAGAAGGATGGGAAAGCTGTACAGAACACATTTTAGACTTCTATTACGGGCCTCAAAGGTAATGTCATTTAATAATAAATAGGACGCCAAATTCCTTGTCAATTCTCTAAAAATAATACGTATCGGTAATATGCAAAAACACATTGAAGACACGCCACGAGTAATTTTTTTTTCGGCCCATATACGTCCTCTTCTGCACAATTTATAGATTGATACATGTGAATTATGCTAGTACTTGTATGTTATTAAAAGTCGTCGTGGCCTAAAGGATAACACGTCCGGTGCATTCGTATCTAGCGATGTACCGATGTTCGAATCTCGCAGACGGGTGGGTACCAATTTTTCTAATTAAATTCGTACTTAACAAAATGTTCACGATTGACTTCCACGGTGAAGGAATAACATCGTGTAATAAAAATCAAACCCGCAAAATTATAATTTGCGTAATTACTGGTGGTAGGACCTCTTGTGAGTCCGGACGGGCAGGTACCACCACCCTGCCTATTTCTGCCGTGAAGCAGTAATGCGTTTCGGTTTGAAGGGTGGGGCAGCCGTTGTAACTATACTAAGACCTTAGAACTTATATCTCAAGCTGGGTGGCGCATTTACGTTGTAGATGTCTATGGGCTCCAGTAACCACTTAACATCAGGTGGGCTGTGCGCTCGTCCACCCATCTAAGCAATAAAAAAAAAACCCTCAAAGATTATAATGCATACGACGAAAGATTTACTTAGTATTATTGTAATTTTCTAATTTAAAATCGCCTTAGTGTAAAGTATAAGACCTTCGGTGCACTTGTAAATAGCAATGCGGTTATATAGATATTCAAATCCCGCAGGCAGGTGCTAATTCTTAATAAACATATGACATCATCCATCTAAGCAATAAAAAAAAAGTGTCTTTTTTATCGTCTACTTTTAAACGCTTTCAAAATTCCAGATCAAGTCAATCCGAGTGAAACGCCTGTGTGTCCATATTCAACTTGAAAAACAAGTGAGGAGAAAGCGGTTCAATTATGCAAATTGCAAATGTCGCAGTTACAATGAGGTTTCAAATTAAGTAGCTGTAAACAGTTTTATACAGAAAATAGAAGAATTTATTAACATTTCATTTCAGAAATGAATATCCACCGTGTTTTCTGTTGTTACTAACTGATTAGTTCTGCCTCGATTCAAACAAACGTTCCAGTTTGGATGGCGGGATAGTCGTAACACAATATATTCATCAGACATTTTACATTTTTTTTATTTCTTTAATTTACAGACTTCGGCTTCATTGCGGATACTTCAAACCCGGTGGGCTGCAAGTTAATATATTAAAAAACTTCACGTCAAAGAAAGAAATCTTACCACGTATGCTATTAGAAACAAAATACCTTTTCTAGACGAGAAACCCGGTCACTGTCCTCGTCGAACCCGTCGCTTGTGACGAAGAGCTCGACGAGTGAATTAACCCTTAGACACAGCCCACTGAGTTTCTCGCCGGATCTTCTCAGTGGGTCACGTTTCCGATCCGGTGGTAGATTCTGCGAAGCACTATTCTTGCTAGGGCCAGCGTTAGCAACACACCCGGATTGAGCCTCGTGAGCTCACCTGCACGTCAAGGAAAAGCTAATATAGCCTCTCAAGGCTATCAGCATAGATAGGAAGAAAAAAAAGACGAGAAACTTGTAGAGTGTCGTTTTAGATTTTGGTTAAAACAATTTTCTAAGTACTAAATAAAGGTTAGGTAAGGACTCTTCTTACCTCCAAAGTAAGTTATAGCCGACTTGTTCGAAACTTAAGACTACCCACATATATATAGCAGTCCGGGTGAGGACATTGGGCTATTGGCGATGCTGTGTTTATTTTCAGTACTTATCGGAGTCGCAGTAACGGTAAAACCTTTGATATTAAATAAAATTTCATTAAAGTCATGTTTAGTTTAATAACACATATTTGAAGTATCATTTGAGACTTCTAATCTAATTTAATCTGTAAAATAAAATATTGAGCTTTAATCTATATATATAAAAATGAATTGCTTTTCGTTAGTCTCGCTAAAACTCCAGAACGGCTCGACCGGTTTGGCTAATTTTGGTCTTGAATTATTTTTCGAAGTCCAAAGAAGGTTTAAAATAAAATTTAGGTCTTTTATTTATCGATTGAGGCACTACAAAGTCTGCCGGGTCAGCTATTTAAAATAAAAATGAAAGTGTAACCACTCTAAAAAGCTCTTAAGATGCTGATATATAATAATATTACTCTAATACAAATCAGGCATAGTGGGGTGGCAGATGTCGAGATAATAGAAAATAATTACCAGTTTACTATATAATAACGTTATTCAACAAGATCGAAGTCTGCTTTTCTGCTTAAAACATTTTCATCGGGTTATAAGCTATCTAAGGCAACAACGTCGCATTTCTACTAGACAATTATATCTTGTGTAGAATAAAACGGTTTCTAGTTTTAAAAAAAACAGTGCATAAAGCTAACTCATTACGTTAAACGCAGCACTAAGCGTCGCTGCTATCTTCTGCATTTAAAGTTTGTAAATATCCTGTGTATGTATATAGAAATTTTGTTTTACAAGTAATGAAATTACTACCAATGAGTTCTAGTGTAGATTTTACAGTTCCTTTTTTTTTTCGTAATGGGGCAAAAACGGATTTTTTACAATATCTGATAAGTTAAAAGTCTCTATCTATCTCAGTCACCCATTACTGATTTAGAGCTCTATTGTTACATATCTTACGGTAGTAATGCCTAGTAAGTATCGATTGATAAAAGTAAGAATCTAGTATATTCGAATCGAATTTTATTTCTCTTTGAAGACTTAAAAGCCTATCTATACATTTGCGGTAAGCAACAGCACAACCCTGCTCTGGTATTGCTTACATCCATGAGCGAAAGTAACCACTCACCATCAGATGGGCTGCATACTCGTTTGTCTAAAAGAGCAATACAAAATTTAGCACCAAGTTTTGAGAAGATTCCAGACTGAAATTTTTATTTTCATAAATACGACCTTGTCAAAACCTGATCTCATACATACATCATATGTTATTCCTTCAATTTGCAAATTTAATATCATCTTCTCCTAGACGCGCTATAGTAAGATCTTATTCATCGAAATTTGAATTTTCAGTCTTATAACTTATTCTAGCTTTATCTTTTTGCTCTTGGCACTAAATTATGAGTCACAACATGTATTGTATTATAGTTTGAGACGCAAGATAATCCAATCTCAATTCCGACCAACTTTTCGGAATATCTTGTGACATATTTTTAAACAGATAAAGTGAGAGATGCGGTGTTGTACACCAATGTAACTCGTAAAAGAAAATAAAAATAGGATTGCTGATCTTATCGCTTAATGCGGTTTCTTCCAAACAACTCTCTTCCATTAGATGGACAAATACTAAATAAAGAAAACGAATTTCGGTGTACTTACAATTTGCAATGTTTCAACCAAAATAGAACAGTTACATGCTATTATTATTCTACTCGTAGATGTTCCACACATTTAGATTTAGGTACTGATTAAATAAAGAAATAAAATTAATAACTGGGAACAAATCAGGCACGGTTATCCGTCCCGAAATTAGGATTCACTGAGTTATGGGTACCAGAGACTGACATACATACATATATATACGTTTATACTTATATATTATATATATAATATATTATATACGTTTTTACTGGTGGTAGAACCACTTGTGAGTCCGCACGGGTATGCACCACCACTCCGCCTATTTCTGCCGCGAAGCAGTAATGCGTTTCGGTTTGAAGAGCGGGGCAGCCGTTGTAACCATACTGAGACCTTAGAACTCATATCTCAAGGTGAGTGACGGCATTTACTTTGTAGATGTCTATAGACTTCAGTAACTCAACACTTAACACCAGGTGGGCTGTGCGCTCGTCCACCCATCAAAGCAATAATATATATATTTAAACACCCAGTCAAACAGAAAACAAACCTGTTCATCTCACGAATGCTTGCCTGATGAGGGAATCGAATCCACAACCCTCGGCGCAACAGTTAGAAGCGCTGACTACTACACCACCGAGTCAGTCAATCAAATTCAATTAAATCCAATTAAAATATAATCATTTTTACTAATGTAAAAAATTACATTCAAAAAATTACAACTTATACTCAAATAACATGAAGGGTTCAAAAAATTAAGGATTTCTATCGAACGAACATATTGCGGTGAACGCTATAAAGTTTCTTTAGGGTTGCAGCTTTACGTGATAATCAGGTCAACCCTAAATAGTAATACTGGGCTTTTGTCCTATCCTCTATTGAAATTTAGAAAGTAAGTTGAAATGCTACAAACAGATTATGAACAGGCGGACAAGTACCACTTCATTTGTAGTGATTAGAAGCTTAAGTAATATCATGTTTGGTGGTAGGACCTCTTGTGAGTCCGCGCGTGTAGGTACCACCGCCCTGCCTATTTCTGCCGTAAAGCAGTAATGCGTTTCGATTTGAAGGGCGGGGCAGCCGTTGTAACTATACTGAGATCTTAGAACTTATATCTCAAGGTGGGTGGCGCATTTACGTTGTAGATGTCCATGGGCTCCAGTAACCACTTAACACCAGGTGGGCTGTGAGCTCGTCCACCCATCTAAGCAATAAAAAAAGAAGTTTCTCCTGACTCTTATTCCTATCCGAACGTAGCTGGAATAGCTTTTTTTTTTTTTTTTAGTATAGTTACAACGGCTGCCCCGCCCTTCAAACCGAAACGCATTACTGCTTCACGGCAGAAATAGGCAGGGTGGTGGTATCTACTCGTGCGGATTCACAAAAAAGAAAAAAGAGAGTAAAAATCGTAGAGAGGTAGAGAGAAAAAATCTGACTCGAATTATGAAAGCTATCGTTTTAAATCTCTGAAAACGCAGCGAATTTGATTAGAGAACCGGACTTTATAAACCGTAAATTACCACACCGAATAGCATTTGATTTAATTAAAACTTGTAACAACAACAAACCCAAAGCCAGATATCCATAAACAAGCTTCTGCTAACGAAATTAAAATAATAACGCTTCCTTACTTTTTTGTTTATCTATAAAGTATCTAAATAGAAAACAGAGTGCTGTTTATTCTAGACAAGCGTGTTAATACTGATATTCTGTGAAAAAACAGGTTGATTGACACTAAAGCAAATATTTGTATCACAATTTGGTCTAGTACAGTGTTGGCAACCCATGGTCGCTTACGACTCTTTGACATCCCGGCTGCGGCTATTGGTGGACAAGGTTGCCGAACACTGGACCATATTCAAACGAGGCTTAAGGAGAGTATCTACTCGGCAGGATACTGCGGAATGGCTCTACTCCTGGCATTGCTAAGGTCCACGAACAATGGGAACCACTCACCATCAGGATGATCGTATGCTCATAGAGTAATAAAACCTTTAAAAAAAGATATATCAAGCCCCATATATATCAGCACCCATAAAAAAGATTTACATAATTTGTCTATTGTAACAACTTAGATGTAAATCAGATACTTCACAAACATAATCAAACAAAAACCCCCAAATACATTTGAGTTTTAAATGAAATAGGTTTTAAAACACAATAAAAACAGTCCTGTCCCAATTTATCTAATGGAGATCTCTTTGAACATTAAAACCGCACATTGTTGCACTTAGTTCGTATACACTACAAAATCATACTTTTTTATTACGATACATTCCGAAGGCTTGTCTATCATTGTTTAGTGGGTATGTGTTTTTTTTTTACAAAAGATAGCTGATTGTTTTATTACACATCGCAGCGAGATAGATAAACAAAAACAAATTATAATATTATATTTAGCTAATAAAGGAAAATCGAAAACAAAATGTTTTATCGAATTATATTTTCCTTTTAGGTATTTTTCTTCTAGATAATAATCTGTTTTCAATCATGCGCTTATCCTCACCTTAAGTTTGACGTAATACTCGAGGTGCGTATATTAAATTTAGTCCCACTCCCAAACATCGAAAGTAATCAAATTAACTCAACCGGAAACCTACAGAACTCCTTGCAATTACGTAAATACAGACAACATAATCTTGTTTGTGATATAATTACAGAGTTGTTTTGTAAAACCGCTGAGGGTGAGTAAGTACTGCGAGGGTTCTTATAGTTAATCTGCCGGTTTCGAAACATTTATAGCCCGGCCTTTGCGACAGGTAAATGAATTTGTGATACTGCGGTATCGTCAGTAGTTTTTTTTATTGCTTAGAAGGGGGATGAGCTCACAGCCCACCTGGTGTTAAGTGGTTACTGGAGCCCATAGACATCCACAAGGTAAATGCGCCACCCACCTTGAGATATGAGTTCTAAGGTCTCAAGTATAGTTACGACGGTTGCCCCACCCTTCAAACCGAAACGCATTATTGCTTCACGGCAGAAATAGGCAGGGTGGTGGTACCTACCCGGCGAACTCACCAGAGGTTCTACTATCGATTATTTTTATCTATATCGAGGGGTGAAAGGTTTAAGCGACATTTCGTTTAATAGGCGACATTTATCTTTGTAATTAAAGGTGCATTTCATTTAGTATTCGCATCAACAGTTCGATTAAGTTTACTCCATACAAATAGCTGAAGATTTTATTTTTTGTTATGATTATTTTTCCAAACTTTAAACTTTAAATGGATCTCCTGTAAAGTTCAAAAAATGTAGCTAAAACCAAACAGCCTTTTTTACTCCTCGATATATTATAATAAAAATGTTATTAAAGGAAAAAGGGAGGTGTGAGTCATCACAGATATTAAAGTCCTGTCCAAATATTAAATAATTTTCCGTGTGCTTACGAAGTCAAAAAACACCAAAAGAAATATTTGTGTAAACGTGACATCATTTGATCCTCGTTTCAGGTATATTTATTAGAAAAACGCCCTGCTAATTAGAAAACAAATTATTTTCCTCATTTCAGATACGGTTAATTAACTTGATGTAATTACACATGACAAAATGAGTTCTGAGATGGGAGAAATCGTTAGAAATTAGTACAGAAAATGCTTTATCTTGGAAGAAAATTATCGTTTGTTTTGATGCGAAACATCTATAGCCGCACGTAAAACCGATTTCTGGCGTGGCGACGCATGCCATGGCGACGCGTCGCCATGCGCAATCGACTGTGCGATTCTCTCCCACTTGATCCGGCGTTAAGCCATCTCTCTCGCTATACTGAGCTCGGATACCTATAGTGTATACTCCGTAGTGTATACAGTGTTGCTTACTACAGTACACATAACCTGTGTTTTACTTGAAAACAAATTATTTTTTCGTAATATTTTATTTTATCATTATGACATATTTAGTTCCTATCACAATCTGTTCTTTTCTGCATATTACTTTTACAAAATAATGTCGATGTTTCACATCTGCCAGGCGTCCCGTGACGGCTCATATTATTATTTTTTACTTAAACGGACAACCTTAATAAGACAATTTTAACGCAACTATCCATCCCAATGACAACATCAATTCTAAAATGTCATTCTGGGTGTCTGTAATTACATTTCACTTCACTTACCAACTCGACTCGAAACACTGTAATTGTGTTACGTGACCGGCCTACAGGACGACCGCTATCATGAGAGGTACATAGTCGAAGACAACAAGCTATGTAAGTCTACTAATGTCATCTATACTATAATATAAAAATCTACAGTGGTTTTTACGGATGTTCCGTTATAACTACTGAACCATGCATCCGATTGACTTGAAACTTGGTATCCATGTAGAAAATACATGTACTTAATGGATAGGCTAAGATTTATATGGGTGTTGGACTCCCTACACCAGTTGCGGGGGCGTTAATGATGAAAATCTTTGTGGGGCTGAGAAATAATAATGTTAATTTTAAAATGCCCAGCGAAGCGGACTATAGCTAGTATTCGAATATATTTCAAAATCATCTAAAGTTGTTTCGTTGGGTGCCGTTAAGGAAACAACAATTTATTTTTAAGACATTTGATGGCTACCTTCTATAATTCTATTTTTTTGGGATGAGGGGATTGATTGCCGTTTCAGCTCCAACAGGAAAGTTGGGAGAGCATATGCTCAATTAAAAGGGGCGGGATTACCTAACGTTAGCTCGAGAGCATCCGTTGAAGACGTAGCTTTGTTGTCTAGCAAACTTTCCTAAAAAATTGCTCTTAATTAATAACACTAATTAAAATCCGTTGTAGCGCATGTAGGCGTTGTCGTATAAAGACGAAATTAGCTTTCGTGATTCAACATTTTCCTGCCATTCATTATAAAGGCTTCGGTTTTCAAAGCCTTCCAACATCCCACGCGTTATTGAACACTGCTCTGTAGCTTTAAATAGAATCCATACAGGTCTTTAAAATCGGTATGTAGTTTGAAAAATGCGGTAACGGTCTTTATAGTGAACTAGCGACCCGCCCTCGCTTCGCTTCGGAAACATTAAAACACACATGAAACCAAAAAAAAAAAAAAAGTAGCCTATGTTCATCAGGGACAATGTCGGCTTCTAATGGAAAAAGAATTTTTCAAATCGGTCCAGTAGTTTCGGAGCCTATTCGAAACAAACAAACAAACAAATCTTTCCTCTTTATAATATTAAGTATAGATATAAGAATACTCTTCCCCGAGCTAAAGGTGATGATTCATGGCAGGTCCTAATTTAAGGTTTTAAAGACACGATCCAAACATTTATACAAATATTTTGCCCAACAAGCAATGTAAGACTTCTCAAACAAACTTACACATAAGTCAACACTTTTATGCTTAATTTTTTTTTTAATAAAAACAATATTAATACTAAATACTAAATAATAATAAAAATATTCATGAAATTCTTAAAACAAGGAGCTTGTCTGAAAACAAAGCTTAAAACCGAATAGCACAGATAAATTACTGTCGAAGAATAACTAGTTCTAGGCTTTGGAACACGCGCGGGTGTCCCTCAATCTATTCTAGAGATGCATGGTCTGATTCATTACGCTTAGATCGCTTTGTTGGTCTAAATATTAGTGACGAACTATTGTGCCATTGAGTAACGGTTTAATTCTTGGTCGGAGACAATTTCTTTGTTAACTATATTTGGATTTTATGCGTATTTGTAATTCTCATATGTGTGTTTGGTTTGGTGTGGAATATTTGTCTGTGGACCACATACACGCGGAGAGCTTACAATGCCCTACGTGTCCAATATAATAATGCGTTTAGGATGATGTTGTCACTGCCGCGCTTTTGTAGTGCATCCACAATGTTTGCGACATCTCACACCGATGACTTCTTTGCAATAATGCGGAAGAGAAGTGCATCGTTATTGCGTCGAGTTCGTGACAGTGGCAACAGTCTTTTAAGAATCATATCGAGCAAGATCGAGGGACTGCTGATCAATAGCCTTTGCAGTAGGCACTTGGAAGGAGAAAAAAATATATAATGGTATAAAATGTATATAATGATAGTTGTGTTATATATATATATGTATATTTTTTTAAGTTACTAACATAGATTATAAGTAATTATTACTAACAAAATGTTATGGTTTTAAATAAAAAAAAACTGAAATAAAGTGTTAATAATAATAATAATAATATATCATCAGTCCGGTAGGATCTTATGAAGGCTTAAGGTTACCTGCTTGATTCTAACGTCATGATTCAGCCTAGGACAAGAATTTAAAATTTAAAAACCTATTTTCACTTGTTTATTTTATGTTAGCTGCAATTGTTGTTGCTATTAAAACGAACATCGACATAAAAGCTATGTTTAAATAGTTTAAAAGTGTAAATAATGCAAAATCATAAGTGAAATTTCACATATATAAATACCAACATGCATTACTTAGGTGATTGGAAATGAAATGCTTTATTAAAATAGTTATTACAATTGCCAACAGCACTGACGGCGGTAACGTAGAAACCTGCAAGAGCGTTTTTTAAATAAATAATCCGCTCCGCTCTTAAATTAAGTTTTAACCTAAAAAAATACCCGTCTCTTATGTAAAACACAATGAAAACACAACAGCACTCAAACATGAGATGTCGTTGTGACGAAAAACGCGGAATAAGTACGTACAAGGAATTTTATTCGGGGATGGATAAAAGGCTGCGGTGCCGGAAAATCCTCTTCAATAAATCGAATTATAACACCCCCGACAAAAGGAATCCCGAAATGCGTCATTCTGTCGCATTTATTATGTAGCGATGGGGAAACTAGCGGTTCCAGTCTTTATTTGTCGAATGTTATATCCGTATGATTGGAGCTATTCTATTTCGGTGAGGTCAGGCAGAGAAGGTCTCTATACAAAATTAATTTTTATTGGTTTTTTTTTTATTGCTTAGATGTGTGGACGAGCTCACAGCCCACCTGGTGTTAAGTGGTTACTGGAGCCCATAGACATCTATAACGTAATTGCGCCACGCACCTTGATATATAGTTCTAAGGTCTCAGTATAGTTACAATGGCTGCCCCACCCTTCAAACCAAAACGCATTACTGCTTCACGGCAGTAATAGACGGGCCGGTGGTACCTACCCGTACGGACTCACAAGAGGTCCACCAGTAATTACGCAAATTATAATTTTGCGGGTTTGATTTTTATTGCACGATGTTATTCCTTCACCTTGGAAGTCAATCGTGAACATTTGTTAAATACGTATTTCATTAGGAAAATTAGTACCCGCCTGCGGGATTCGAACACCAGTGCATCGCTCGATATGAATGCACTGGACGTCTTATCCATTAGGCCACGACGACTTCAAATTGGTCCCCGGATGCCCGGATTTCAGGTAATCACAACTTAAATTATACCTACATGTAATAACGCCATTTAAACTGAAACACTTTGTGGCGAAATAGACAAGATAGAGATAGCACTAGTACGAACTGGCAACAGTGGAATAACATTGTTTTCATGATTGAAAAGTCTGCTCACGTCGAATTATGAATTTCACCACCGACCTTGTATCACGTCAGTTCAAAGTTCTCAGCTATACAGTTTTCCATTTGCCGATACCACATTTTGATTATGCGAGGTTATTCCATCAACGTGAAAGTCTAAGAAACTTACAAGACGTAATATGTACATTTCTTCTGCTAGATTTAACCTATACGAGTCTTACTCGTTTTGTCGGCCACGGAACTACTTTCCGTTACCTACCTATATACCTACCTAGCTATCTACCACCTACCTATCTACCGTTCATTTTCAGTAGAGGAAATTTATCTTAAAATTTTAACAAAACCGTTGTACATTTTGTTACGACACGTGGGTCGCCACATCAAACATCATTATTATAAACTAAAATTCCGAAGACAAGCTTGACCAAAATCCTGTCAGTAGAATTTATGAAATATGTCGAGAATGTAGCTATGAAATAACCTTAATATGTAATCTGTGTCCCGAGGTTCCACGTGTCAGAATATTAATATTCTGAATTATCCTGAAATTGGTGTCGCGCAGAACATTTTGCACTTGATTGTGAATAATACGGTTTTGTTATTACATCCTCGGTTTCCAGCTACGGAACTCGTCCATAAGCCAGTTTTAAATCGAAATAAGCTTTTGCTATGAGCTTTTGTAAAGAAATAGTCTATATATTATTGGTAAATATGCCTTAGTATTTTAAGTTTTCGATTACTTTAGCTACAAATGACGTCACAAGCAATCAAGTTTGCGCGGCAATTTTGATCTGTTATAACTCTTTTTTTAAATATTGAATTGTTTTACGGAAGCAACTGCATATTTTTATTTGTTTTGTACATTACCATAGCAATAAATTTTAAATGAAAATTGAAAAATAAGATCTTACTAGAAACAATTTCTAGCGTTTTAATTTTGGTATCGCATTATTCACATAACATAACTTCCAACCTAACTTAAGCTGTGAAGCGCTGATGAGTTCGTATGGGATAATCCAACTATTTTACTGCACTATTTAGTGTAATCACTTTCATAAAAGTCTTACCGAGTAGAGTGACCAAGTTTCGAGGCTTTTTCCGATGACGATTGTGGCGGTAGCTATTATAGAACACAAGATATTTGACAGATGCCTAAATGCCGCCAACGACATCCTCAAGATCAGCTTTTTTTTATTGCTTAGATGGGTGGACGAGCTCACAGCCCACCTGGTGTTAAGTGGTTACTGGAGCTCATAGACATCTACAACGTAAATGCGCCATCCACCTTGAGATATAAGTTCTAAGGTCTCAAGTATAGTTACAACGTCTGCCCCACCCGTCAAACCGAAACGCATTACTGCTTCACGGCAGAAAATAGGCAGTGTGCTGGTACCTACCCGCGCGGACTCTCAAGAGGTCCTATCACCATTAAAGCTTACGAGCTTGCATATATACAAGTTCCGAACAACAACATTCGGTTCGTCGGTCTACCGAGTAATTTCACCCGCCCGGTGGAAGATTTTCTCCTTTCTTCGTTAATCCTAAACGGTTTTGGTGATTTGTATATTCATTTCTTTACCTCATTCACTCTGTAAGCTGGACAAACGAAAAATTTCACCATACAAATTCTATTAAAACAATTATTAAAATTAACAGGAACATCTAATAACTAGACTTCCAAACTGAAGTATTGATATATGTATTAGTTTCTTCATGTGTTATAAATGGGTTATAAATTATGTATAGATGTGTATTTATAATACAGTTTCCATATTTTGTATAAAGTACGACGTTGTTATGTTATTTGTGTAAATGCTTACTGCAAATAAATAACAACAAAATATTATAAATACTATTTTGTTGTTACTTTTATTTTAGTTTTCTTGAAAAGGAATGAACTTACCGCAGGACTCTATACACCACCCGTGGTTCACTGGTAGATAAAGGCTTAGGCAAAACCCCGCCCAGAGTACTTTTGCGCATAAAATTGAAAAACAAGTCGTATCCTTTCTTGTATCCTTTAGGATAAGACGTCAGGTGCATTCGTATTTAGCGATGCATTGATGCTCGAATCCCTCAGGCGGGTACCAATTTTCCTAATGAAATACATATTCAACTAATGCTCACGATTTACTTCCACGGTGAAGGAACAACATCGTGCAATAAAAATCAAACCCGCAAAATTATAATTTGCGTAATAAGTGATGGCAGGACAAAGATGTCACAAGAGTGACTCGGCACGAGTAGGTACCACTGTCTATTTCTGCCGTGAAGTAGTAATGCGTTTCGATTTGATGGGTGGGGCAGCCGCTGTACTGTAAAAACTGGGACCTTATAACTCACGTCTCAAGGTATGTGGCGGCATTTACGATGTCTATGGGCTCCAGTAACCACTTCAGGTGAGCTGTGAGATCGTCCACCCACCTAAGCAATAAAAAAAAAACGCGAGCTCAGTACAAGAAATCTGGGCATACTGGGAGTACTGTTAAAATAAAATAAAAAGCAATAATAGTACATTTGAATTTGGAACTCGACGACATATGAAGTCGTCGTGGCCTAAAGGATAAGACGTCCGGTGCATTCGTATCGAGCGATGCACCGGTGTTCGAATCCCGCTGGCGGGTACCAATTTTTCTAATGAAATACGTACTTAGCAAATGTTCACGATTGACTCCCACGGTGAAGGAATAACATCGTGCAATAAGAATCAAACCCGTAATTACTGGTGGTAGGACCTCTTGTGAGTCCGCACGGGTAGGTACCACCGCCCCGCCTATTTCTGCCGTGAAGCAGTCATGCGTTTCGGTTTGAAGGGTGGGGCAGCCGTTGTGATTATACTGAAACCTTAGAACTATATCTCAAGGTGTGTGGCGCATTTACGTTGTAGATGTCTATGGGCTCCAGTAACCACTTAACACCAGGTGGGCTGTGAGCTCGTCCACACATCTAAGCAATAAAAAAAATAAAAAAAATCTAAGCTGAATCAATTAGTTGCGTTTTCACATTTTCGCGCCAATTCATATTTAATATTTGTTAATAAAATGGAGTTAGATGGTAAAAAAACCACATTGCTGTTAATGCCTTAAACAAAGTAGCTATAGAGGCAAATTATGCAAGTTTTGAAACTGTCGATTTGCTTTTTCTTTGTCTTCTAATCCAATTACTAGTTGCCTCCGTGTCATCTCTGCAATGCTTTTAGAGTCGATACGACATCTCTAGAATTATCGAGAACTTTCTCGGGAAGGCCAGTCATTTCGATATGTGTTTCCGCTATTTGATAATAGATGGCATTGCACTACTCGAGCGCTCTCTATCTTACCAGTTCTTTTGATATTCCTTTCTGATACTCGACGATAGATGACAATATTCTTACCCGCGTAACATTATGCATATTTATAATATGTTATTATCATATTATATAATTTAATATAATATTAATATTATATACATGTTCGTTATATGACAAAAATTAAAGGTCACAAAAAGACGCCCGCGTGTAACAAATATCAACTAACAACCAACAAAAATAAATGGCGTCAGATTAACCTGAAAATCATAACAATGTATAGTTACCCTATCCTAGGCGACTCCAGAAGGAAACTATTAGAAAGGTAATAACAAAGAAGAACGAAATCATCATATATAAAACTGTCTTGCTTACACATTAGAAGAGGATCGTTGAAAAGAGCGAGTCGGGTAGTAACTTGTGAATACGTTTGCAGCTCGGCTCTATCGTGGATTATTTGGAAGAGGATAGTGGTTATGGTTTAACTTGCAGATATTGCGAGTGATTTTCTGCTTTTATAGTTTGATAGAGCGAAATAGTAATCACTTTGGTCTTACAGGATGGGGTATTTTATTTAGATACTTATAGAATGTCTGAATGTCCAAACTGAATATAGTTTAGTTCGTAAAAACTCGCCTTTGATCTGACGTTTAGTTTCCGTAACATATAAACATCGAAATCAATGTCATGCGTGTCAATGTCACTTCAGATCATGCGTGATTGCTACACAGGGGAAATGGATAGATGTAATGTAGAAAAGAACAGTATCAAATCTTACGACAACACATGAAAGTAATTTATTTAGGCTACAATATATTCATTCATTATTGGAATAAAGTAGACGTTTCTTTAAAATCTAACCCCAATCAATAAACTTACACAATTAAGCAGGTAAATTCGAATACCATTCTACAACTTTTGACATGTATGAATCTAAAGAAAACTATTCACATATAGTACAGTATTCAATCAGTGCTGCTCTGCAAACAATTTCACCGATTCCATTTATATATAACTAGCGACCCGCCCTCGCTTCGCTTCGGAAACTGTAATTTATTATTGATTTCTCCACTATTTAATGGATGTTATCTATACTAATATTATAAAGAGGATAGATTTGTTTGTTTGTTTGTTTCGAATAGGCTCCGAAACTACTGGACCGATTTGAAAAATTCTTTTTCCATTAGAAGCCGACATTGTCCCTGATGAACATAGGCTACTTTTTTTTATTATTTTTTTATTTTATTTTTTTGGTTTCATGTGTGTTTTAATGTTTCCGAAGCGAAGCGAGGGCGGGTCGCTAGTTATACTTATAAACCTTCCTCTTCAATCACTCTATCTATTAAAAAAAAACCGCATTAAAATCCGTTACGTAGTTTTAAAGATTTAAGCATACATAGGGACAGATATAGGCACAGAGAAAGCGACTTTGTTTTATACTATGTAGTGATATGGTAATACGTTTGCCTCTTAATGAAGCAGACCCCAAATTCAAAACTGTACGTGAACTACGGTTTCCTGAAACTACTCGTTCCTAAGTAGGTAACTTCAACTATTTTTGAACTAATCGATGTTTGTAATGTCTTATATTTGAATTGATAGAATATGTAAATTAGTAATTTCATTTTCGAGATTAGGCATTTCATCTTTATGACCAATGGAGCCCATATACGCCACGACGTCAATTCTGACATTTTGAGACATGAGCTCAAAGCAAGAGCCACAGCGGCCATCCACAGTGCGTTTCCAGAGGTCTTTTTTGCCAAGTACCATCCGGCTATGGAATGAGCTCCCCTCCACGGTGTTTTCCGAGCGCTATGACATGTCTTTCTTCAAACGAGGCTTGTGGAGAGTATTAAACGGTAGGCAGCGGCTTGGCTCTGCCCCTGGCATTGCTGAAGTCCATGGGCGACGGTAACCACTCACCATCAGGTGGGCCGTATGCTCGTCTGCCTACAAGGGCAATAAAAAATAAAAAAAAGATGCAGTGGAATTGACAAATTCATCCTTAACTACCGCTACCGAGTATACCGTAAGCCAAATTGTCTATCTACAAGTAAAAAATATATTTTTATACAGATAAATATCTATTCAAGTACTTCATGAAAGCCCGTCAGTAAATGCTTTTCTTACAGGTTGCATCAAAGTAACAAAGGAATTTTAATGTCAAGATAGCGCAAGGCTTGGCGTAAACTTAATTTACCCGGCGTTGCAGCCCCTTACGTGTTGTGAAGTAAATTACTCGGCACAAAGGCAAGGGTAAGTAAGGCCTTACGCAAACGGACAGGAAATTTTGACGGCTTGACGCGAGCATGACGTACGTGCATGTGTCCGGTATGTCAAGAACAGAAAATGAGAATAGTTTCGGGAACATAGATAATAAATACACTTAATAGTTCGGGAATTTTGCTTTCTATAATGTGAATCTGTGAGTTATTTTATTAAATAAATAATAGTTCAAAAAAACAAATAAAATACGCTTTTATAGAAAATTCAACTAAAAATAGAAAATAAATTTTAATAAATTTGAATTAAAAATAGTGTAAGAAAAAATGATTTTATTGTAAAAAAAAGCGTGGGGTAAAAATTTCGAATTAATTCAACGTTTAGAAGGGGGTCAAAATCATGTTCAAAGATTCCGTTACATACTAACATGCATACGTCTGAAGCTAATAAAAGCGTATTAAAAAAAATAACCGGATACTATAAAGTATATTGTAGTATTGAGATATTAAGATTATATTATAAATGAAAGTTTGTTCGCCATATCGTACGAATATAATTTTACTTATAAACCAACACGGATATCAACATAATTATTATCTTAAAACTACATACATAGAAGGTAGAAGCGTATGTAGTTGGATAAAAATATAAAATAATAATATACCACATCCGAATTCTGAAAATCCGACTGCTGGCGCTTCACAAATATTAAAGATATTCTAAACGGCATGTGAGCTAAGCGTGACGCGTTTTGTGAATAAATTTTGCATCTTGGTTTCTCTAAGCACATAAAAATACAAATTTTAAATAAATTATTAAATTATAATTATATAATTATAACATGTATGTATGTATGTATGTATATATGTATGTATGTATAAGTATATACTTTTTATAACTTAATATAAATTTCATTGCACCTACCACTATCCACTCTGCACTACCTTTGGTTGACTGGTAGAGAATGCCTTAGGCATTAAGTCCGCCAATGTAAATTTTACATGAAGTATAATAAATAAAAATAAATAGATAATTGAAATACATGTTTCAACACAATAGATATCGCCACATTAATGGCACCCACCCAGCACTCTTTAATGATGGAAGCATCGGAGGAGCAATCGTAGTAGCGAGGCTTGGGAGAGGCCTATATCTAATAGTGGACGTCTGTGGGCTGACGAAGAAGAAAGCCAGCCACTAGGGACATGAAGTCGAAGTGAATCGAATCAATGACAGACGATCAAACGGTATTAATCCCTAAACTCAATAATCAATGGATTCTTGTATACAAAATGTGTACGCCATCTTGAGACCTCAAATCGATGTCTCAGTTATATGACCGACGTCCCTATTCACAACATAACGCATAATCGCATATACTCGTCTGCACTTACAACACGCCCCTATTTTTACTCTTATGTACATACCCAATGAAATGTACCTTAAATAAAATATTACTTTCGACTACTACACGTAACTGATCGTGTGTCTGTGGCCTAACAACAGCACCAGATGCGGTTGGAACCACTTCGAGCACAATCTCTTCTAATGAAAATTATTACTACATCAGTTATATTTTTTTATTCATATTCAGAATGAAAATGTAATTGGTTCTGTTCAGAAATAGCAGAAGAGGCTTCGAGAGATTATAACTAGCGAAGTGGTCTCCTGTAGACAAGAGATTACTCGAAAAATATCTGATGAGTAGATACGATAACGGAAACCGTTATCGTGATCGCTAGATGGTGTACTTAGTAAATTAGGTAGGATGCGTTCGGAAATATTATTAATTAGTACAGTAGGAATATGCGTAGTCATCGATATAATGGCGTAGTATATGCTTTGAAAATACCTTCTGATAAGATTACTGATTTGTGAAAAAAGTGTAATGTGCATGACAAAAATGTTTTGAGAATAAATGTGTGAGAGAAATTGTCGGTCCTTCGGGGCCCCCTGAGAATGGGGGCCCTGGGCACGGGCCCCGTGTACCCTTATGGTAAAGACGGTAAAGAGTAGGTAGGACCTCTTGTGAGTCCGCGCGGGTGGGTACCACCACCCTGCCTATTTCTGCCGTGAAGCAGTAATGCGTTTCGGTTTGAAGGGTGGGGCAGCCGTTGTAACTATACTTGAGACCTTAGAACTTATATCTCAAGGTGGGTGGCGCATTTACGTTGTGGATGTCTATGGTCTCCAGTAACCACTTAACTTGGAACCGGATTCCTCTTTATAGGAGACGTTGCTTCCAAATACATACAACTCTTAATATACACATACAATGCCATGAAATGAAAGCGATTTGCCAACAAAAACAGATGCATTATCATAATATCTGAATATTTACGGTTTATGAGCAATAAAGGAAGGCGTGGAGAGTATCTTTATCCGGCATTACAATTCACCGAGAGAGAGCGCTTGGGACATTATGCGGCTACACGAATTTGTCGCCGAAATTCGCTAAAAACAATTCAGAGAACAGTCAAACACATCTAGAAGGCTTTCGTTTCAAATATCGAAAGATTACTATCATTTAATAGTTAAATTTTTGCTCCGAATTCAAGGGCAATGTTTATTTTCTTCGACGAAAGAGCAATTTGTGAAAAAATCCGGCTTTACTGACGATTTATCCGTAACTAGCTGCGTTAAAGTAAGTCTCCAATAGTACATAGTGCGTACTATATTAATATAGTTATCTGTTTATTACATACGTCACACCCGGCTTCAACACAGATTAATTATATTTTCATTGAAAATAATAGCGATGCCCACTGGTATTTCAACATCAAACTTGTTCATTTTTAGAGTACTTACCTTTAATTTAATTTAAATAACTTATGTGTTCTAGAAGTAATGTCGGTAGGTTAATATTATGTTTCATAAAGTAAATTATTTAAAAAAATGTATATTCAAATATTAATTATATTTAGTTCTAAATAATTATAGTATAAGATAGGTCTTTTAAAGTGTATAAAACATCTTATTATATAAACAAACACTTAGCTATATTTGATAACACAAAAAATACCATTCGAGAAATGATATGTAAGTAAAGAAACTGAAAAATACAGAGAGAGAGAGAGAGAGCAAGAGCTTCCACATTACGCTACGGATTCACGAAGTATGAACCAACTTATATGTCAAATATTCTTAGTTTTAATATATGAATATTGTTTACCTATAAATTACTAGCGGACCCGGCGAACTTTGTTCTGCCACACGGTTTGTTTCAAACACATCAACCAGTCAACTTCAAAATTCTACTATAATTAACACAATTAACCATAGAATATATTACGTTTAGCTGTCAATTGCGTTTTGTTATAGCTACCACGTCTTATGTCAAGTCCCTAGGGAATGTGATAAAAAGTATCCTATGTCCTTCTCCTGGTTCTAAGCTACCTCCTCACCAATTTTCAGCCAAATCAGTTCAGTCGTTCTTGAGTTATAAATAGTGTAACTAACACAACTTTCTTTTATATATATAGATTACTGTCGCAGGAATACACTGCTACTACTGTTACTACTAGTCAATATGCGAACAAATGACTCAGTCTCAAGAAATCCAAAATCGTTTGAGAAAACAAATTTTTTTTTCAGTAAACAAAAACAGACCAACATCATGGATGTCAACATACAGTCTGCCAAATTAAAATAATTTAGGTAAAAGGCACAATGTGATTAACATGCTTTTTTTTAAGATAGGGTTGCGAGTATGTTTATTTTATTTTACCATTTCTATGCAATCATGTACAAGGAATGTTTATAAATAAATGTATGTTTATTTAAAATATATTGAAAAGTCTGTTATCATTTAGATTGTCAACGGCAAACTGGAAGTCGTCAACGCAAAACAAAGCAATTTTTCATTGAAATGCCTTAAGCGGTATCTTAATATATCAATATTTACGACGTATGAGCGATAAATAAATTTGGCTAAAGTATCTTTATCGAGATCAAACTCTCCGAGCGTACTGCTACCGCACATTCTGCGGGCACCATAAGTCTTATCACAGAAAATACTCGCACAGTTTTAATAGGGTAATTCATACACACTTTATTAGAGCATGATAATTAATTGCTGCAGCTTGAGTCGGGATTGAGTCACCAATTAACGTGGATGTCAATTATCAAAAATATCACGTACACCCGACGACGGTCCGGAAATCTTTGAAGAAAGATACTTAGGGCGAGTTGACCTTAATTAGAAATGGTAAGAACCCCGGCGAATAATAAGTTCAAATCCACATCGAATAACACACTTAAAGTTCTTAATTTGCACTGACAAAATCATGTGAAAACGGCTGTGGGATGTCTAGAATATCACCCCATCTCCCGTGAGTGTCATTAAAAGCGACTAATGCACAGTTGAGTTCTCTTGTTACACGTACGTACTATGGTTACCAACAGACGCGAGTAAAAGGGCGTGGTAGCCGACATAGGCATCATCGTGCTTATGTTTGCTACGAAGCAATCATGCTCGTGTTTGAAGGTTAAATAGCCGTTATATAGTATCATCGACCTTAAGACTAGGTCAAATGGGGGCATTCACGTCGGTATGTCTATATGCTTTTTTTTAATGCTTTGTTGGGTGGACGAACTCACAGCCCACCTGGTGTTAAGTGGTTACTCGAGCCCATAGACATCTACGACGTAAATGCGCCACCCACCTTGAGATATAAGTTCTAAGGTCTCAGTAGCTACCCCACCCTTCAAACCAAAACGCATTACTGCTTCACGGCAGAAATAGGCAAGATGCTACAAGGTACTTAACACCAGGTCAGCCCTAAGCTCTTTCACTTATTCACGCAATATAAAAGTAAAAGAAAGTAAACTGTCAGCCCTGTGAAGAACTAATTAGGTCGCGGGAGGGCCGCGACAGCACTCTCCTTCAGGAACAAAGCTGCGGACGGGCTTCTCTTGGACAAACGAGCACACCGCTCTTTGTGAAGTCACCCTCTGCTATAATGACGGCGCCTTCTTCAGATACACCACTTGCTGACGACGCAAACACACTAACATGTGTTTAAATTTATAATTGTGTTTTTTCCAGTTTTTACGAGTCGTTGGCATAATTAAAACAACATTTTCGATTTAATTTCGCGTTTATTATAATATTATTTGCAAGGTTTTCGTAGTCACTATTAATGTGGTTTTAATCAAAAGTATAATAGTTTTAATTGTGAAAACAATCGTTTTTGAATAATAACAATTTTGTTCGTTTTAATTAGAAATATCCTCCTTGCCAAGAAAAAAATTTTAGATGTAGGTAGTAGGTGTTTCTTGACTCATGTTGACACATTAATGTTTCATTATTATCTTCTCAATATTGGCGCAGAGCTAATTCGCAGACTATAAAATTGACTAAAGTGTACAAACTATTTCTGCCAATCAATTTTAATGGATTTATATGAATTGTGGCCAAATTGTTAGTCACGATGTTTTCCGATTATTTAATAAACTAGGTTTGACGTTTCACAAACTGCTTAACATTTTAAGCACTGTATCTGTTAATGATTGCACTTTTGATATGCAAAAATGTTCTCTAGCTTAAAACCATGAGATATAGAACGCGTCTACTACAGAATTACCCGAGAATATCATATTTCTCATGAATTTATCGCGTCATTACCAACAGGCGGCAGTTGGAATCGTTTTGACGGTTTACACCGTCGAGGTTTTTAGTGGGCATTAGGTATTCCACGCGAGTCCGTACTGCCCGTGAATGGGCATTTAAAACCATTTACAATGGGATGAACGGTGTCCCTGTCTCTCGAGTGCACATTATGGAATAAGTTTAAGTAATAGAAAATTTTATAGGGGAAACTTTCTGAATATTTTTTTCCGTCAGAAATTTCGTTTATTCCTACCTCATCATAATTCCCTTGTTTATTTATTCATTGATATAATTGCATTTTTACTAAAGACACTCAAAGAGCTTTTATAATAATAATAAAAATTAATTTATTTTATAATTAATTAAACGTAATTGTAGCATCCTGACTAACTATATCAACTTCTTTTTTTGCGATTGATAAGTAGTAACAGGCCTTAGAAAATATTGAATAATATATTTCTAGATTTCTTAACAGCTTGCTATTATATCTTTACATCATAAGTATTTAAAATACCGAATATACCTTAATGAGCATCATATGACTTGTAATGTTATTGATTTCAATAGAAAGTAGGAACTCTATTTTGTTTTGTATACGTAATAACTGTCAATGACTAATTGAAAAAAATTTTTTAGCAAGCCTACGCCACAAGGTCTAACGCGATTATAATCTAGTCTCAAAAAACTACTACTAAATTCCTTCTATCAATCCCAAATAAAACCGAAGCTTTCAATTCATCATAGTTCCTAGATTAATGCACCCTCAGATTCCTAAATTATTTACCCAGCTAATGCCAGCCAGTTTCAGACACGAATGTCTTAGCAATCCATGAATTCAACGTGCGGGCGCCGGGTCCATAGTGTTGTTGAGAGAGGAATTTGGAGAATGCCATTGGACTTGCAACTGGTTTAGGTTTAAAGGACCCCTATCAATACGCATTACGCTCACAGCTAGCTATACTCCGCATTCCTCTCCCTGCCTAGCGAAATTTTATAGGAACTTAGTAATGCAGCTCTAGATGTTCATTCAACTATAGAATATACGGACGTTCTTGACAAGCCAAGGTCTTTTAGTAGGTTACAGATAACAATAACAGCAGTAACGATAACCAAATGAAACCACAAAATGGATACACGCTGGGTCAACCCCACTGGATTAAGGATAATGAGATGAGGAAGATGATTACGTAAACATACGTAAATTGAAACTACTAATACCCGAGTTCACAGCGGTTTGTAATTGAGTCGGTCTGTAAGCAACTAAGATATTCCATTGAAGTTCATAACTTGTTTGATTGGTGCGAAGTTCTGAACTAATCCGCGTTGAAATTGAATTGTGCTGCAATGGGAGCGGCGGAAACTAATTTGCCGTTGCTTACTGTAACAGTTCCAGGCTAATCGAGTTATTACATTTCTCGAGAAACAGCATCCGCTATTGTAATGGCTAAGACGTCCGACTTATGGGTCATGATAATCGCCTTATCGTTGCCGCCGGTGACTGCTCCTCGAATCCTGATCACGCAGGAGCCAGTCACCGTCGACGCCCTAGACACGTCCTTACGGATCCATCAGATCCAATAACCGTTGCATTAGACACCTTCAGCTCTAACACTAGGAGTAGGGTTCCGGTAACCGTATTCATTAGCAAGCCCCACTCCTCCTGGCTGAGCCCTTGATCGCCCACCTGCCCTGGTAAAACTGGAAAGGCCTCCGGGCCACCAGTAATCTCTCAAACATAAAAAAATATGTCCGAGTAGTTCGTATCGTAGTCACGAGATTTTATCACCGAGAGGCTCATATCGTCACCCTGCTATGTGATGTATTTTGTCTAACATGCCTGCACTAACGACTTCCATAATAAGGGCATATCATTGCTTAATAAAATTCGAAGCAGCAAAATTAATGAATTATAAGCTTGCAAGGTCGTTCGGGGTTTTTCTTCATGAGGCATTGCGTTCCAGAAAAGTAGGGCAACCTTTATTCAATATATTTTTCGCCGTATCCCCACCCGCATGGGGTATGTGGGAGTTGAACCTCACTAAAAACTCCTGCCGCTCACAGCCGGCGCCCTACCCCGAACCGGGCGGGAACCCAGACGGAGCTATTGAGACGGCGGGACAGGGTTAACGCAGAGCATATTACATCCATCCCGCCGTCACCCAGACACCAGACCGGTGGCCGCCAACGACACCACCCCGTTTCCCTCGGTTATTCAATTAATTTGGAACTCAAACTTATCAACCCCACGTTCGATGGCATGGCGACTGCGGTTCTGACGCTACAGCTTCTAGGAGGTCCGTTCAGTACCTAACACCAATTATATTATATATTGAAAATCTCATAGCCTACGATGATTTAGTAAAGTAATTCTGTTTTTATTGCTTAGATGGTTGCACGAGGTCACGGCCAACCTGATGTCAAGTGGTTAATGAAGCCCATTTTCAACGTAAATGCCGCCACCAACCTTGAGATATGAGTTCTAAGGTCTCAGTTTTTACAGTACAACGGCTGCCCCACAGGCACACAGGACAGGCTGCACAGGACTGCAATACATTTCTTGGTGTACGTAAGCACCAGACAAATAGTCGGTAGAGACGAGTGGTTTTTCAAACTTTTCACTAAACGCATGACGACCAGACACTCTGCCAAGAGCTTAGCGGCGAAGAAGAAGATTGAGAGTTTGAGCAAATCAGCAAATAATTATAGCTGAAACATATACATGCAAGGCTCTTGACAAGTACACTATAACTCTAAATATATCCTCATCCTCACACCTTCAATGTTCAACAATGATTGTTACACGCAACAAAACCAACTCTGTTAGGGCTACGTCAAAACGCGTACGCTTATAGCATTTTGAGTGCTAAAAGCGAAGCTGTTTCCGCCTTCACAACACAAGCAAGACACAACTGTCACTTAGTTAATTGAAAGGCTCTGAGGAGGGGCCGAAGCGACGTCATTATGGAATGAAAGTTCACACAAAGTAGGCGTTATAGTCGAGGTGAAAACGGTACATAAATATGCCTTACTGAAATAGCTTCGGATTTTTATCGGTCCAATATTTTCCGGGAGCAGCCCGGTCACCGTCCTCGCCGAACCCTTCGCTTGCGACGTAGGGCTCGACGAGTAAATTAACCCATAGACACAGCCGCCATAGAATCGCCGGATCTTCTCAGTGGATTGTGTTTCCCAACCAGTGGTAGATTCTGTGAAGCACTGCTCTTGCTAGAGCCAGTGTTACCAGCACCTCCGGTTTGAGCCCGTGAAATCACCTACTAGCTCGGTGAACCTAGAATAACCCCTCGAGGTTAGTATAATAGGTAAGAAAAAAAAAGTGAGCAACAGACTACATTTCACAGCGATTATAGTTAAATACAGTGAAAAATACACATTTATCGAAACGACTCGCGTGGCAGATGGCGTCATAGTTATGCTCGAAACAGAAAAAAATATCTAGAAACACACACAAACATGTATAAACATATCGCGTCGATATTCTTATTATTTGGATCTAACTTAAAATATTGTTTACATATAAACTGTGGCGGCCACTTGAATGGAAATTTCTGTATGACGAGGGACGCTGACATTTCCTATTGTCGTGCGAATGAAATTTAGAGATTCGTTTTGTAAAAACATATCAAGAACAGTTCGAGTACAATAAGGAACTTCACTTGTTCTATTTGAGAAAGCGGCTAATATGATAGAGTTTCAGTTTGCTGTCTCACGTAGTTAGTTATTCTGCTTAGCTTCTAGTTAACATAGCATTGCAAGACAGTAAGCTATTTTTCAGCTGTTTCTCATTTTATATATGACTAGCTAACACACTTTACTGGCATATGGATCGATAATCACTCATATACGTACTTCATACTACGTACTATGAATTTCAGGAAAGATCAGAACATAGTTGTCAATCCCTACTCTCTCGCTTCGAGGCTGCAACACTCGATAAAGTGCCACATAGACACAACCCACTGAGTTTCTCGCCGGATTCTTCTCAGTGGTCACGATTCCAATGCGGTGGTAGTTTGAGTGAAGCACTGCTCTTGCTAGGGCTAGTAAATTCTCACAGGTTGAGCCCGTGAGTCGGGGAAAAATAGCCCCGTAAGCATTCAGCTATTAGATAGGGGAAAATAAAAGTTAAAGTATAGTAAAGTATCGGTGAATTGCAATAAAAATTTGTTTTGCCAATACTTTTTACCGACTTCAAATAAAAAAAATGAATAAAAGTTATCAATTTAACGTACATGTTTTGCCCGTATTACTTACGTGAGAACACGAAAGCATCTGAAACACAGATGCTTATTTTTTTTAATTTTTACCCGATAAGAAAGTGTAATTTGTTGTTCGTTTTGAAGCCTCAGAACAAACTCTCAAAATAAAGACAAGTCAAGGTTGGCATTTCTAATAACTTAACAGAAATGTGCGATGATATATTATATTTACTAATGCATTAGCGCAGCACGCAGTGTATTAATCTATTACTTGTACAACAAGCTAATGCACAGGTCGATAGTGCGACGCGTGTATTACCAACTACGCTTCAGATTACGCGTTCTGGAAATACAACGCTAAACTTATAGGTATATATGCTTATCTGATTCATGTTATCGTTATAGTTTCGGCTTCAAAATGTTTATTCTTACAAAAGACAAAAAAAAATCATTTTCGTCTAAAAATTTTTGTTCCGGATGTCAACACAATCAGTACCGCCGTAGAAAAATGTCCGCATGTATTTCTCACATATCATGCCTCCAGTTGACCACGACTAGATTGGACATAGATGTTTTAGACACTAGATATGATATCATGATAATCAAGACTATTATTGCTTATACAAAAATATAAGTCAATATTTCTAAGTATGGGTAATTAGCAAGTTCAATTCAAACATATACTAAAGGCTGTATTTAATACGACTTTACCTGTATGGCTGCCCGCGCACTAGGGAGCCAGGCTGCGGCAACCGTAAAATTTGAGCCGCCAGTTATATAGCAGCCAATCGACGCCAATTTATGATCTTTTCGTCGAACGATTTGGACTTTATCTCGTAAAAAACGCAAAGCAAAGAAAAGACACTGTATTCATCCTCTTTTTCTAGAATGGCATTCAAAAAGCTTATTCTATAACTATTTTAAAAATGTTCATACATACCCAGACTGGTTTTCTTAAATACAAGAGATTGTACATATATTATAACTAACATTTGGCAAAACGAATATGCATTGGCTGCTACAGCAAGTGCGCGGGGAGTGACAGCAGCCACATACATTCGCCAACACTCGCTCTGGCTGCGCACAGACAATTGGCTTCCGTGCAATAGGCGCGTTGTATTGGCTGCCGCAACCAAGAGTTCCAGGCTGCTTATGTGCGTGGGCTCCCATACAACACCATATATTCGTCTGGCTGCCGCAGCCAGGCTGCCCAGTGCGTGAGGAGTCTAACTGTGCCTGCGGTGGAACTGTGGAAGACGCTACAAAAAGCCACAGTTTTTAGTGGATCTTTGTATCGACCGACTTTAGTGACAGTTGAATAACGAATAAGGTAAATGTAACTTTTCCTCGTTTTCAAAATTATTTCACATATTCTAGTAAGTTCCATATATCTTTGATGTTAGTTTCAATTCTTCCATTGCTCGCTGACTCGTTGCCTTTGTAAACTGCACAGTGAATTTATTTACTTTTTGCGAGGAAAAACTAGTTGTGGAGCAGATAGTCTTTCTTTGTTGACAAACCAAAAATAATGCTTTCATTTGCATTGCGTTTCACTGGCGTAAGAGACTGTTACTATGCCACTTTGTAGAAGTTTACAAGTTGAGAATGCTCTACTTTTCTATGGGTATTATAGATTTCTGTATATGAAATCGATTTTTTTTTCATTATTGTTTTTGTGATAATGAACAATGCGCAATATAAACACATTACAGAAACGATATGAAGATTCACAAGCACACCGGATAGACTTATAATATAAAACTCACCAAGCACACTAATTCCATCTAACACATCACGCACAGTAAGATCACAACACGACGAAAGGTAGGAAAGCAAGAACATAATTATAGGAGATCAAAATCAAATAGAGGGGATGTAAAATTTTCGAAAATAAAAGTTTGTAAAATTACCACTGGTTGGGTATGCTAAAAATAATTGTATGTACATGCATATTTAAAGCATGTAAAACATACAATATTATACATATATAATACGATTATACATTTCATCAGGACATTCAACATTTAATTAAGAGGAATTCTTACTAAGTGGAAGTTTTGGGTGCATCACACTTTTGTGCCACAATACTTTATCATGAATAT
Source organism: Bombyx mori (assembly GCF_030269925.1). NCBI lineage: Eukaryota > Metazoa > Arthropoda > Insecta > Lepidoptera > Bombycidae > Bombyx > Bombyx mori. The sequence continues at coordinate 7,311,223 of NC_085120.1, read as the reverse complement.
TCGAATAAGTTCTAAATTAGGTCCTTCTAAATTAGGTAAAGCTTCTTGTAAACCCGCACAGATAGGTACCACCACCCTGCTGATCAATACTTGCCTTGAACATTTTTAAGTTAGACCTCATATCTCAAGGTTGATGGGGAATTTACATTGTTAATGCCTATAGTATTCAGTAACCACGAAGAAGTACCCTTCTATTAAGCAATTTGCTTTGCTCTGAGGAATTGTTTCAGATGATACCATCATCTCGTTTTTACCATCGCACCGCCCGCTACGGGAGTAGAGTTCACCCATAATACCTGGAGCCACTGCGTTCATCCACGGTGCGTTTCCAGAGATTTTTTTTTCGCCACGTACCAGCCGACTTCGGAATGAGCTCTCCTCCACGTTGTTTCCCGAGCGCCGTGACATATCATTCTTCAAACGAGGCTTGTGGAGAGTAGTTAACGGTAGGCAGCGGCTTGACTCTGCCCCAAGCATTGCTAAAGTCCACGGGCGACGGTAACCACTCACCATCAAGTGGGCCGTATTCTTGTATGCCTACAAGGTCAATGAAAAGAAACATATTAAAATACGAATATTTCATTTTTTCATCTAAAAACCTTACAAAACTATCTTTACATAATATTATCGCTATTTTCTTTCACATAAATATAAAACTTTCCTCCAAAAGTCAAACATCAAATAATTCACAAGCCTCTTTTCTTAATAAAAAATTTAGAACAAAAGTTCCGCCTGGTATGTGTGTAATTCAAGAAAGACCTATATAAATGTGGGTTGCTATCGTATTGTTTGAACCCATTCGTTTTTGCTTACTTGTGATGCTCTATAAACGTCACACACACAAGATGTTGCGATTTCTATGGACTGTAGTGAAATGTAGCCCACTCGATACGGTATTCACCCAAATAAGTACAATAAAAAAAGTTCAGGAAACATCATACAATTAAGAAACAATCTTGCAATATAAACAAGAAAGTTATGCTCCGAGGGTTCGTTCGGGTTTTAGAGAGAAATTTATATTAATTTTTATTCGTCCCTAGGCCATAAAAGTCAAGTAGGAAAAGACATTACGAATGCTAATACTGTAGATAACAAGAAAGCGAATGCTTCATACATAAAAAAATTTTTAAAGATTTCTTGTTATTTTTAGATCTACTAGAGGTCCCGCAGTAGTCGAAATTCGACTAAAATTAATTGGAATTGTGAGTTTGTACACTATTATGATTGTATTTTATCCTTCTAGAATCACAAATTTCGCCAAGACTACACTATAAAAAAAATTAACAAAGACAAACAATATTTAATATCAATTTGACAACAGACGTCAAGAACAAAAGTTTGACAATAAATAATATGCATGCATGTGTGCGTCAAATACATGGTATGTAGTATGTGTAATATTTTCTTTATTGATTTAATGTATCTATTATGCATTCTTTTAAAAAAATATTAGCATTGTGCACTTCTTCTCTATATTCTCTATAAGTGTGGAAAATTTCATACTCCTCCGTACGCGTAATTTTTGTAAAAAGGGATACAACGTTTTTCACGTATTAATATATAGATTATGTCTTTTTATGAAATAATTTTGAAATCAATAAAAACATTTTAAAATTCAAAACAGATCAGGCGCGTTCTTAACACAATCATCACATATCCTAAAGTCATCGAAACTACTTCTCAAATTTATTTTATTTATTTAAATAACAGACTTACCATACAGATATACTGTTAATATTTTGGGGAGATATACGACAAAGGGAAGATCTTCCACCGAGCGGGTGATGTTTGCTCGGTAGACCGACGGTCCGAATGTTGTTGTTCGGAACTTATATATATGCGAGCTTATTATCTTGAAAATGTCGTAAGTGAGATTCAGGCATCTGTCAAATATCTTGTGTTCTGTGATGGCTACCGCCACAATATAATTACTAACTAATTTAATCAATAATCTATTCCATTATAATTTAATGATGTATCAATGTTACAATACACATGATCACAATTAAGTGATGTGGCACTTCGTATTAATTCTAATTCTTAAATTAGTAACTTAGTCTATACAAAATTTAACTTGTTATATTGGATGGCGGTGTTACTTTTTCGTAGTGGCAATAAACCGATTGTTGGATACCGATTGTTGAATAAATAGCGGAGCTGACACTGTTGCCACTCTGACACAAGAGCGGGTGCTGACCGAGAGAGAGTAATTCCTTAATATTAAATGTATTTATTCTATGAAAGTAATTACACATAGTGACATTACGTGCCAGTCCTGGAGAATAAAAATGAATAGTGAAGGATGAATCTAGTAGACAATCAAGTTGGTCCTCCTGCCTTCATACTATTAAAATCAAGATAATTTTATTTTATTGCTTAGATGGGTGGACGAGCTCACAGCCCACCTAGTTCTATGTAGTTATTGGAGTCCATAGACATATCTAACGTAAATGCGCAACCCACCTTGAGAGATAAATTCTAAGCTCTCAATATAGTTACAACGGCCGCCCCAAACTTCAAACCGAAATGCATTACTGCTTCACGGCAGAAATGGCAGGGTGGTGGTACCTACACGTGCGAACTCACAAGAGGTCCTACCGCCTTTAAAATTGGTAATAAATCAAAACTTAGATACATTCAATGTAGTTTATTACACGTACATTTTGTTAGTATATCTATACAAGTTTATCTCTTCACCGGCTAAACCGATTTGAACGTATTGTGGATTGATGTTGTGAACCATTGAGCCGGGCTAATGCAAGCACTACAAAGCCTGAAGCGTTGTTCTGAACAGGATTTAAATGATAAGATATGAATAGTGTCGTGTTTCATTTATAACAATCGTGTTCGATGTCACTGCCAAAAACAGAAAACAATAAAGTGTGTACTGACTGACTCGTTGGTGCAGTAGTTATCCTCATTGTAGCGTCAAGGGTCGTGGTTTCTATTCCCATATCGGGCAAATATTCGCATTTCTGCTCTTTTTTTTTATTGCTTAGATGGGTGGACGAAGATCTCAAGTATAGTTACAACGGCTGCCCCACCCTTCAAACCGAAACGCATTACTGCTTCACGGCAGAAATAGGCATGGTGGTGGGACCTACCCGCGCGGACTCACAAGAGGTCCTACCACCAGTATAAATGTACCTTATCATGTTTATTTATTATTTATAAGTATATATTTAAAGGTTTATGTAAGTTTAAGTATGTATGTCAGTCTCTAGTTACCATAACACAGAGAATCCTAATTTGGGGCCGAACGACCGTGGGTGATTTGTTCTCAGTTTTATTACTTATTTATTTACTATTTTGCTTTGGACAAATCTACTACCACCGGACCACGTGAAAAGCGTCTCGGGAAGTGTAGGTATCCACTGAAGCTGCCGGAGATTTTTTTCTATCTTCTCCCACCCCGGACCGAAAGGCCCATGTTCTCGTTAAAAAGCATTCTACGCCGTTGATTACCTCCAAAAATACGACACGCTTTTGAACGAAGTCACTCAGCTCGCTTAAAAATTTCTAGGTTCCACCACGTTTACAAAACAACACCATACTGCTACTCTGTTCATTTAAGACTTACTTTCCAACATTTCAATCTTACGAATTTTTTTCTCGGTTCTACTCTGTCAAAACTAAACCAATTACGTTGATTCTTGTTTTGATCGTTCGTTTTTGACGCCGAGTGTGTCCAACTTTATTCATAGCGATTGACAAGTCAAAAAGAGATGTCAATTATATCAGAAAATAAATCATAGAGACGAGGCCGTCAATAATAATAATAAATCGTCAAAACAACATAAATCTAATGTATGACGTCCAAAAAAACGAAGGTCCTTATTTTTGCCCATTGCCGAGACAAAGATTTGTGGGCATTAACAGATTGTGACAACAAAAAATACCGCCAAGGACTATCACATCACAGTTGACTGAGTAGTTATACGAAACTAATAATAATCATATCAATCAAGTCACCCACACACGCGGCTCGTGACAAAGCAATGTAATATGTTGCCTCGGTTTTCGAACCATTCATCTAATCTATCACCCGGGGTAATCACCTTCGAACGTCGACCGACTTGTATTAAATTTTTTACGTAATCGTCAAAAGCTTACTGTGGATTTGTCATCTTTTTACTTATTACTTAGATTACGACTTAGATGAGTGAGTTCGTTCACGGCCAACCTGGTTATCGGAGCCCATAGATCGACATTTCAACTGTATTGGGTTACAGCTGTCCTATCCTTAAAATTTGCGATCTCTTACCACCACCGCCTGTTGCTATTTATTGTTGAACCGGCGCTAGTAAGAATATGTGGAATTAACTAGACAATTTTAGTGACGAAATAAGTTAATTCTATAAATTTAGTTAGTTATGAGATTAAAATTTTGCGAACATGGATGTGGCGAGCTCTTTCCCTTTTCTACAAAATGAGTTTAGTATCAAAACCATATGGTATGAACATTGACGACGTTATTCAATATGATTTCTCTCTATCTATCGTTAAATTTAACACGTAGGTATGATTGAATTACTTTTAAATAGATTTTATAATTACAATTATCTTTTAAAATCTCATTAGGAAATGAAAGTAATATTTTACTTCTTCGCGACAGAAAAGGGGCATCGACCCATACGGGTTCGACACATTATACTCTATTTCTAATAATAAAATTGTCTGTCACATGCTAACGGTTAAGTGCAAAATCGTATGACGCCCCGCGACACGTGTCTCATTTGCGGATATCCGTAATCCAATAGTGGAGGTTGCTTTTTTCCCCACGCCCTTTTTACGGCACTGGCCAGAGGTCGTAATTCATATCGTGTTCGAGCCTATCTAATATCGGTAGTACAATTGAACTGATCCCGTGATGAAACGAAAAAGGTCCGAATTTATACGGCATGCAAATGGCTTTTTTTTTAGATATGCGCCGCTATTTATTTTCCTGCAAAAATTCGAGGCGATTCGTGAATTCGTGTAATGGAGGCTACAAATAGTGGTAATAAATTAAAGGAACGTGGCATCTTTTAGGTTTCAAGAGAATACTACCTATCTGAGTAGTTTTTTTTTTTCATGAAATCAGTAATTTCCACTTTATACGCAATCAAGATCCGGCACATCTATGTTTCTAATCGTACATATTATTTATAAAAAATCGTTATAAAAGAATGTATGTACATAATAATATAACCTAAAAAAGAAACGATAATTAATCTGTTTAATTATTTTGTTAAAAAAATATTTTACTTCCCAAAATAAGTAATTTAAGGAAACTAACACATCCGTTATTGTTAAAAGATTCAACAAGAACCGTATCATAATAATAATAATAGGTCTTTAATGCTAGTCACGATGAAACAATTTTGTAGCAAAGTCGACAATTTCAAAATCAATGTTGTCTAAAAAGCAAAAGTCTAGTCATTTTAATAGGATGAAAAAAACACGGACTGAATGGTACTATATTTATGTATATACAAAGTTGATTGGAGAATCGTTGCGAGCGGACGACACTCGAACGGAAATTGGAAATCGGATGGCGCAATAGAAAACAGTCTGCTTTTGCAGTTTTTCTATGTACGTTCGTCGCTCTTGTAATCGTTACGTGCATGTTTTCATTGACAGTGCCTCGCCACATTGTGACGTCTGTCGCTTAGAAAAAGTTTTACTTGTATTAGAGCTCGTATTGGTAAGCTTACTACACAAGTCGTCGTGGCCTAAAGGATAAGACGTCCGGTGCATTCGTGTTGAGCGATGCAACGGTGTTCGAATCTCAGGCGGGTACCGATTATTTCTAATCTCTCAACAAATTTTCACGATTGACTTCCACGGTGAATGAATAACATCGTGTAATAAAAATCAAACCCGCAAATTATAATTTGCGTAGTTACTGGTAGTAGGACCTCTTGTGAGTCCGCGCGGACAGGAACCACCACGGTTCGGTTTGAAGAGTGGGGCAGCCGTTGTAACTATACTGAGACCTTGGAACTTATGTCTCAAGGTGGGTGGCGCATTTACGTTGTAGTTTTCTATGGGCTCCAGTAACCACTTAGCACCAGTAGGGCTGTGAGCTCGTCCACCCATCTAAGCAATAAAAAAAAAAGAGTAGGTGCCACCCTGTCTATTTCTGCCGCGAAACAAGACTGTATACCGTTTTGACAGGTGAAGCAGTGATAAAATAATATTGTTCTCCATATCTCAAGGGGAGTGAACGAATTCTTGCTTTAATGTCTACTTACTATCTTGTTGACCGTCAGCTCGTCAGCCCATAAATATCCACTCACATTTTCATTGTCAGGTAATCTATACAAATAAATAAAATTGAAGTATCTGTTTGTAATATTAAAATAACCGCTTTTTACTACATGCATATGAGCGTGTATACGGTACGTGTACGTATACCAAGGTAACATTTCTTACAATTTTTGTCTGTCTATCTGTCTGTTTGTTCCGGCTAATCTTTGAAACAGCTAGACCGTTTTGACGGGACTTTCACTGGCAGATAGCTGATGTAATAAGGAGTAACTGAGTTTCTATTTTAGAAAAATTCTAAAATTATTATAAAATAAAGTACGTACTATTTTGTTAAATTCCACGCGGACGAAGTCGTGGGCACAGCTAATAAAACAATAATCCTATTTATTATTAGTCATTAATCACTGACACCTCAAGACTTAGATTTATGTATTTTCTCTTTTGTTTCGTTATGGATACATTATTCTTTGTAATGTGGATAAAAATACCTGTTTCCTGTAGATTTTGAAGCAAACGAAAAATACCTTACATAAAATATAATATAACACACTTTTCTTTTTTTTATAAAAAAAAAACTCAAATATACAGAGGTCACAAATAATAACGTTAGAACGATGATTGATGTGAGAGATAATAAAACAAAGGATTTTCTTTCATTTTACAGAAATAGGCGGGGCGGTGGTACCTACCCGTGCGGACTCACAAGAGGTCCTACCACCAGTAATTACGCAAATTATAATTTTGCGGGTTTGATTTTTTAATTGCACGATGTTATTATTCCTTCACCGTGGAAGTCAATCGTGAACATTTGTTAAGTACGTATTTCATTAGCAAAATTGGTACCCGCCTACGGGATTCGAACACCGGTGCATCGCTCGATACGAGTGCACCGGACTTCTTATCCTTCAGGCTACGATGACTTCAAAAGTTTCACCAGATCGAGTGAGAACTCCAGGGCTCTGCGAATAGCAGGCTTAGAATACGTCCCACAAGCCTTTAGCGGTCGCACCTTGGTTGTACTCATGCATTTTACTGGTGGTAAGACCTCATGTGAGTCCGCACTGATAGGTACCACCACGCCGTCTATTTCTGCCGTGAAGCAGTAATGCGTTTCAGCTTGAAGGATAGGGCAGCCATTGTAACTATACTGAGATCTTAGAACTTATATCTCAAGGTGGGTGGCGCATTTACGTTGTAGATGTCTATGGGCTCTAGTAACCACTTAACAACAGATGGGCTGTGAGCTCGTCCACCCATCTAAGCAATAAACAAAAAAAAGCATTAAGTAATGTTGCCCGTAAGCGGTAGTGATAACTTGCGATCAGTTGGAAATGTCGCTTATTTGCCTTAAAAAGCAACAATACAATGGTGCATATTAGTTTTAGAAAATAGTAGATTGTGCACCAAGGGAGAAAAGTTGGACATATCCTCCAGCGTGTTTGCCACCCTCGCCTTCGGCTCGGGGGGCAATTTTACATATTTTACACATACAGTTTTTTCTCCTACCAGGCCGAAAGTTCGTGGAGTACCGAGCCGGGGTCCAGGGGCGAAACCCTGGTGGGGTCCAGAGGCGAAGCCCTGGCCGGGGGTAGGGGGAGCGGAGCCCCCCCCGTACTCATAAAAAAACAATGTAACTGTTTTTTAATTTTTAAATAAACTATGTAGCAAACCGACCGGTACGTCACTCTCGCGGCCGTATGCCCGCTCGCTATACATAGTTAGTATCTATGTCAATCTTTTCAACAGTGTATAATCTATGTTCCGGGCGCTTCCGTTTTGAGTGTGAATAGCGTGCGCCCGCGTCTAAATGTAATTATTGTTTAAAATTGAAAATTGTTTGTGATAAAGGAAGATTAAAATTCGAAATTCGATATTGGTGACTAACCCATAGTTTTAAATACCCCTGAGATCTACCCCTCACTATATCTGGCTGCCCAACGTTTCCTAATTTTTTTCTTGCTTGGACTAACAAAATGGCGCGCACGCTTTTGTGAAAAATTTGCTAACTATTGTATGCTGTTGGTGCTTAATTGTAAAGAATGCCTTTAACTAGAAATCAAGATCGCCAGCAACGTCGCGAAGACGATGTTATTCCTGCTGCAGATGCAAATGCCAACGAAAATCACGAGGAGCATGATAGCCCCCATGATCGCCCCCACGCCGAATCACGTAGCAACAATTCTACGTTCAACTTGGATGATGTTTCAGCGTTGATGGCCTCGCTGCAACGTTCGCAGGCCGAAACATTTAAGAACATTATGTCGTACGTGATGGAACAAAGATCGTCGACTCCGGCACCTCCGCCGATGCCCCCAGTGAACGTAGATGGTACCTTGGCGCGTTGCAGAGCTTCTTTCAGCGGTGCACCTGGTGAATCTGTTGAGGCCTTTATAGATGCAATTGAAAGTTATACAGAATGCGTTCAAGTATCTGACGCTAACATCATACGAGGCCTAGCCATGCTTTTGTCTGCTGACGCAGCTACGTGGTGGCTAGGATTAAAGCATCACATCTCCACTTGGAACGAAGCCAAAGAAAATTTAATATATGCATATGGCACCCGCCTTCCACCACATAGAATATATTTGGAAATATTTTCTTCCCCGCAGGATAACGAAAACACAGACAAGTTTGTTGCTCGTATTCGTGCGCTTATGGCAAAGCTACCGCGGGATGATATTACTGAAAAAGTACAACTTGATATGATATACGGGTTGCTTCATAATAGAATACGCACAAGATTGCGCCGTGAAGAAATCACATCTTTCAATTCATTATTAAACCATGCTCGGAATATAGAAGATTCGATAGAGGAGACTCAATCGAGACCAGTGTCGTCCACTAGTGGTGTGCGTTCGATCCGTGCCCAGCCGGCCCAGGCTGCGAGTCGGCCTGAACCGTGCGCCGCTCGTGCGAGTGCCCCGGCGCCGCGCGCGCGCTTTCCAAACTCCGCCGCGGCCGTCGTGCCCGCCACCGCTGTGCCTGTCGCTGTCGCCCAGCCTGCCGCTGCCACGCCTGCCGCTGCTGTGCCAGGTTCTGCAGAGCAATTCGTGACCACGAAGAAACAGCGTCCAGTATGCTCCTACTGTAAACGGTTTGGACATGCACGGGAACAGTGCCGTAAGTTAAACAACCGAGGTGAGCAAAGTCAATCTAACTTTTCCGAGGGTGTGCAAAATGACAATAATGCGTTTTACAGTGTTCAGTGTAATGTTAATAATACTAACACAATTAGTTCTAATTTACCTGTTCAGAATGCAATGTATGATGTTAAGCAGCATGACAAAAATAATTTTCTGAGTAATTTTGAATGTCAAAATTTTTGTAACCGGGATGCAAATATTAATTATGCTACCATTAACAGAGGCCCTACTTCCAGAAAATCTTATTTTCATGCCTGTAATGATTCTGTGTTAAAGAATATTAACTGTAATTGCACTAGTAATAATGAGATGCCAACCTTTTGTGATTCTCATGTTTTATATAATCAGGATGTTCGGACAAAGTGTAAAAATTTAAATATTTGTTATAACCAGGGAACTAGACCTAAATGTAAGAATTCATTTTTACCTTATAATCAAATAATTGAACCAAATTGTAATAATTTAAAATTTTCAACTAACCATGACTGTGACACAAAAGGCAGTAAGTGTAATTTTGGAAAAATTAACGAATGTGTGGAAATTGATAATTGTCTGAATTTTAATTATTGTACATGTGAGGGAAGTGTTGTAGCGTCCGTGTACGACCGTGAGAGTGATGATAGGTATTTGCATTTACGGCCTATTTTCAAAATTCAAGTTCTCGGTAAACAGGGTACTGCACTTATAGATACAGCAGCTAAGCATTGTATTGCTGGTCACACGCTGTATGCTCTCCTTCTGCATAAGGGTCACCCTCTTACTCCCTCCACTAGGCGAGTCAAACTTGCTGATGGGCATGTTCGGAATATGGATGTATTGACAACCATATTACCAGTGAGGTTAGAACACATAGTGATTAATATTCCATTTATAATCTTCCCTGATTCTAATGATAATGAAACTTTACTGGGTATTGATTTTATTAATGCTGCCAAAGTTATTATTGATTTTCATCGTCATGAATGGTATTTTAGTACTGATGCTAAGGTGCATTATAAATTACTTTTTGAACCTATGTCTCGTGGTGTGTGCATAGCTTCTACTAACATGCTTCGGGATGATGAAGGCATGCACTTGCAATCAGCTGAGCGCCAAGCATTGTCTGAGTTCCTTATTCGGCATGAAAGTATTTTTACAGCAGGGGGAGGTCCGACACCATTCATAGAACATTGCATAGACACCGGAGATCACCCCCCGATAGCTGTGCCGCCCTATCGCCTTAACCCTTCCAAGAAGGAGACGATGAAGAATGAAATAGAGAAGATGCTGGCAGATGACATCATTGAAGAGTGCGAATCCGCCTGGTGCTCTCCTGCATTGATGATACCGAAGTCCAATGGTAATGTAAGATTCTGCGTGGATTACAGGCGCTTAAATGAAGTAACCAAATCGGATACTTACCCACTCCCACGCATTGATGATCTTCTCCAGAGTACGAAGAAGAATTGTTACATGACCACAATAGACCTTCGTTCTTCATATTGGCAAGTTATGGTCCGAGAAGCAGACAGAGACAAAACAGCTTTTGTCTGCCCCCTAGGCACTTACCGTTTTAAAAGAATGCCGTTCGGCTTGAAGAATGCGCCGGCGACTTTCCAAAGGCTTATTGATCGTCTACGCTCCTGTGCTGCTTTGAAGAATGTTACAGTACTTGCTTATCTAGACGATTTGTTAATTATTTCAGAAGGATTCCAGCAACACCTACAAGACCTGGAAGCTGTTTTTAGACGTCTGTCTGAATTTAAACTTCACGTAAACAGAGAGAAGTGCACTTTTGCCAAAGAAAGGGTCCGTTATCTGGGCCACGTCATCACTCCAGACGGTGTGTCTCCTGACCCTGAGAAGGTCAGTGCTGTCCTTAATATGCTGGAACCATCTAATCTAAAACATTTAAGAACTTTTCTCCAAACATGCTCTTGGTTCAGGAAGTTTATTCCAAACTTTTCAAAGATAGCAGAACCGCTTACTCGACTGACCAAGAAGAATTACACATGGAGCTGGGGACCTGAACAAACACAGGCATTCAAAGAATTAAAGCGTCTGCTGACCACGGCGCCCGTACTTGTTCAAGCGAATTTTAAACAACCCTTAGTACTGCGTACCGATGCGAGCAACTATGCACTTGGCGCAGTTTTAGCTCAAGGGGAAGGCAAGGACGAAAGACCTATCGAGTATGCTAGCCGCCTACTCACCGCAGCGGAGCGCAACTACTCTACTACAGAACGGGAAGCGCTTGCTGTAGTCTGGGCCGTGGAGCGTTTCAGGCCATACCTCGACGGCCAACCAATTATTATAGGCAGTGACCACCAACCCTTGCGTTGGTTGCTTTCTTTAAAGTCTCCTGCTGGTAGGTTGGTCCGTTGGGCGCTTAAACTCCAAGAATTTGACATCAGATTCGAGTACACCCCAGGAAAAGCTAACGTTGTCGCTGACACGTTAAGTAGACCGATCTGTTCCAACGAAACACAAAATAACTGCGGCATCTGTTCTGTCATTTGCGACCTGCCCACCAAGTCATCTACCCAGTTACGTCAAGACCAGTTGACTGATCCGGAAATACAGAAGATCGTCACAGAACTGGAAGGAGTGGATGAACTTGCTGCTAAAAGATGGTCAGAAAGAGGATTTCTAATGGAACAAGGTGTTTTATATCGACTTAATCCGGATTCTGATGCCGAGGCTCCACAATTAGTCATTCCTGCCCATCAAGTGACCGACATTCTCAAAGAGCTTCACGATGCCCCTACCGCTGGACATGCAGGAATTGACCGGACTTACACCAACAAGTCTCACGTCTGTTCTACTTCACAGGAATAAGAAGAATCATAACCGACTATGTAAAGGCATGTATCCATTGTCAACGCTATAAGGCTGCTAATACCAAGCCTCCAGGTCTATTGCAGACGCCGGTGATGAACCAGCGCAACGAGGTCTTGGCAGTTGATCTTTTCGGCCCGTTACCACCTGGAAAACAGGGGGAGCGTTGGATCTTGCTTATAGAAGATACTGCTACGAGGTGGACAGAACTTTTCCCATTGAAGGAAGCTACTGCTGAGGCGTGTGCACATGTCCTCATAGAGGAGTATTTTATGAGGTTTGGTCTTCCACGCCGACTAGTTTCTGATAATGGCGTACAATTTATTTCGGCAGTCATGCGTCAATGCATGTCCATCCTGGGGATAAAGCAAAACCTTATCCCTCTCTATCACCCAGAAGCAAACCCCGCCGAACGCAAAAACAGAGATCTTAAGACTTTATTAGCACAACTCGTGGAATATGACCACACTTCCTGGCCAAACATGTTACCAGTGATTCGGTTCGCTCTTAATAACGCTAAATGTCGCACCACAGGTATGTCACCTGCTTACTTGTCATTTGGCAGAGAGATGAGGTCCCCCACAGAAGTCACCCATGACCTTCGTGCTGTTCTAGACAAAGATAACTTTGTTCCCCAAATAACTCCCTATCTCAGGAAATTTGTTAACTCCTTTTCAGCGGTGCGCGAACGTGTAGAGACGCTTCAAGATAAAGCTAAAGGGTATGCTGATCGTTCGAGACGGCCCATTGAAACATTCAACGAAGGTGACATGGTTCTCATCAAATCACACGTCCTCAGTAAGAGCGCTAAAGGCCTTACTTCTAAGTTTGTTCCAAAACGCGATGGTCCGTATCGCATCGTTAAAAAGGTCAGCCCTACTACTTACCACGTCGCGCATGTTGACAAACCTGATGAAGTTTAGGGAAATATCATGTGAACGATCTCACTCTATACCGTGAGAATCAGAGTGATGCTCTTCCGCGGCCGGTGATGCCTAAAAAGAAACGTGGTCGTCCCCCAAATAATGTTAAAACAGATTCTCGAGTTCCAGGGCATATGACGACACGGCATGCTGAACCATGTGCTGAAGCTCCACGTCTTTCTCCCGCAGCTGGTGGTATGGTTGGTCTTGCGCCTGTCCCTCAGCCCAGTAGTAATGAGATGCTAGTCCAGGAGCGAGGGCGTCCTCCAGGACTAGAGGGGGAGTATGTAGCAAACCGACCGGTACGTCACTCTCGCGGCCGTATGCCCGCTCGCTATACATAGTTAGTATCTATGTCAATCTTTTCAACAGTGTATAATCTATGTTCCGGGCGCTTCCGTTTTGAGTGTGAATAGCGTGCGCCCGCGTCTAAATGTAATTATTGTTTAAAATTGAAAATTGTTTGTGATAAAGGAAGATTAAAATTCGAAATTCGATATTGGTGACTAACCCATAGTTTTAAATACCCCTGAGATCTACCCCTCACTATAACTATTATTAATTGAATAAGAACTGTCTGATGAACTCATCTTTGTTTGATACTTCAGTATAAAATTTTATTGCCTTTTGTTTATTTCACTTTTACGCTAAGTAAACACAGTATTGCAAATTACCCGAGCACAACAATGGCGGAGAATTTTTAGGTGCGTGAGAGCAGACGTAGACACTAACGTGCATGCGCACTGGATACAAGGGAGAAAAGTTACACTTTTTTCCCTGTACAGCGGGAGGAAAAGTTACACTTTCTTCCCTGTACAGCGGGACGAAAATCGAACTTTCGGCGTAGGTAGGAGAAAAAAACTTTTATCAAAAACTCCCTTTCGTTAAAAAATATTTTTATGACCGAAATTAAACTAAAAAAAAAAACGAGTCTTATCTTATATACGAGTTAAATGACCCACCTATTTCGTTTTGAATTCAAAAGAAACTACTTAAGATACAGAATGAAGAACATTTTTACATCTGAGAGAAATTACCCACCCCAGCAGTTAACTTGACATTAAAATGAAAATACGTTTTTCATAGTTCACTTTGTTCCTTTTCTGTGTTGTTATCTAGAAGCCAGGTTTGAGTGCGGTTGTTAACATCTATTGTCCTTGAAGATTTTAAACAATTGTGGCCTTATGAGGATTTTAATGATGACGGTTTTCTGGTTTCAATCAAAAGATACAAGTCTTTAAGCTGCTATTAAAACTCTCTGTCATTATTTTGTAGTAATAGTACCACGTTCATGCCTTTTTAGGAAATACCATACCTAAATCACCCTTTATTATTTATTGCTCTCAACTGTTTAAGTATATGTATATGTACTCTTGTATTTGTCTATCCGAACGCGGAAGTAGCTCGTAAACACGTGCACATATTTCATTAGCAAATTACATTTTCAACATACAAACACGTGTACAAATAACTGTATTTTGGAAACAGAACTTCCATTTGGCGATAATTTTATCTACGACATGAGCAGCCAGCGAAATGTCATAAACATAGTTTGGCACAGTTCATTGTGCCGACTCGAGGCTTCGAAGTAAACTAGTGCATTCACCACTCTCTATACATTTGATGAATTTACCAAAAGTTATGACTTGTTTGCGAAACATTACCGACACAATATGCTTTCGCCTAAAATACTTAACCTGGAACCATCAAGTTGCAAATTTGTTTTAATGGCAATGCCTTTGTTTTTATTGCCCTTGTAGGCAGACGAGCATATGGCCCACCAGATGGTGAGTGGTTACCGTCGCTCATGGGCAATGCTAGGAGCAGAGCCAAGTCGCTGCCTACTGCATAATACTCTACCTACCTTATACCTTTTATAATCCAGTCATTAAAATAATTTAGTGATATTAAGGTATAGTTTTCGTTAAGCCGTTCGATTAAAACTTATGTGCTTAATTTTTTTTTATAGCTTTGAAGAACATCGATTACATAAGGTATACACCACCATCCATATAGAGACATAAAGTTTAAGTCTCCGTTGTTTAATATGGTGGCCATGTCAACCACTAAGACTGTGAATGGCGCAAATGGACAAACTATTCGTACCCACACTTTGGTTACGTATCGCTCTAGAACAATTGGTACCGGCCTGCAGGATTAGAGCACTGGTATTGTCGCATCGTTTGATATGTATACACCGGGCGTATAACCCATCTTGCAATGGGTGTTTTTTTTATTGCTTATATGAGTGTACGAGCTCACGGCCCACCTGATGTAAAGTGGTTACCGGAGCCCATAGAGATCAATCTTTCTCTCTCTCTGATCTCTTTCAATTTACTACTACTACCCCTTCAATCTTACCGCTCAAATGGGTCATTATTCCCAGAAGATAGATATAACAAATTAATAAGCAAATTATGCATATACACGTATTTCTATCTCTAAATAAAATAAAAATACTATTTTTTTAATTTCTCTGATTACTAACTCAATCAAGACTTACTGTAACGAATATCAATAGTTTAATGCTAAATATAATTCAATCAATACTAGAAACATAAAAGTACCACTTAAGTAATTTATATGACTGTAAGTTTCCAGAGCTCTCAAAGGCTCCAAGTAACTTGTTTACACCAAGAAATTTCTGCACGAAATGGGATAGACTTTTTATTTTATATTAGTATCACGTAGCAGCCAAATCTTTGAAAATTATTCTCAACACGCACTCATAGCTTTATCAGGACGTTATCTCGTCTATGCTGTTTGGGCAGACTTTGATAATCCGGAAACGGAGCGCACGGAACAAGGAACTGTGTCCCCTAATTGTAAAGTTAGTGTGCTCGTGGCCTAAAGGATTAGACGTCCAGTGTAGTCGTATCGAGCGATGCGACTAGACGTCCAGTGTAGTCGTATCGAACGCTGCGACTTTGCCTCGTTTTCAAACTCCATACGCAGGTTTTATAATTTCTAAGAGAAAACGTACAAAATACGTATTCAAGTTCGTTATCCTGAAAAAATTAATAACATTAAGAGGTTAAGGTTACCACCAGTAAAAGGTGCCTCCGCCTTGCCTATTTCTGCCGGGAAACAGAATCGCATTCTGTGTGCTTAGTGCGAGTTTTTTAACGTTCTCGATAGCGAAAAAGTTAGAAAATGTTAGAAAATTGTATGCAGTTGAAACAGCGCCTCTAGCGGCAAACGTAGGCAAACGATCCCATTCCATACAAATATGAGCTAACTTTTACGCTATCGAGAACATTAAAAAACTCGCACTAAGCAAACTGGTTTGAAGGATGAGGCCGTCGTGAAACAATAAAATTAATCTTTTTGTCTTACGAGGAGTGAACAAATTCTTGGTTTGATGTCAAGTTACCATCTTGTGGGCCGTGAGCTCGTCCACCTATATACTTCCACTTTTATTAAAATTCAACGTAAATCATCATCATTATTTTCTCCTTCTATACTCCTCTGTCATATTGCATTTCTTCGCTCACTCCCCTCTTACAGGTATCGTCTTTCACGCAAATGCAACATAAATGTAACGTAAATACAACGTAAATGCCGCCACCGACCTCGTGACATTAGTTCTAAAATCTCAGTACAGTACAACAGCTGCCCTACACTTCAAACCAAAACACATTACTGCTTCACGGCAAAAATAGGCAGCATGAAGATACTACACCACTACATGGAGGTACCACCAGTAGCTTTGTAATTACTACTGGTAAAGCGTGCTGTGAACAAGCAGTGAGACTTCCACCTTGTCCCGAGACGAGTGTCGTCATTCGCTTTAACGTCCAAAATCACATTACAAAACGCGAAAAAAGAGCTCATCGTCGATATAGTTTTGCTGTCAATTTGTTTGTTCTAAATGCTATTCGAATTTCGATGATTTTATTTGTCTCCTATTATTATATAATAGGTTGGGGAAAAGTCTTTTCGCATTATAGTATGTATGAACTTGTAATAAAATCTCTTTGGCTATACCTACTATTTGTATCTGGCTGGTTCTGGTATCATTAAAAGTTTAAATTTTAAAGAAGATAATTCCAAATTCAAATTAGTAAAATGTGTTTATTTATTTTTCGTACTGTCACG
This sequence comes from Bombyx mori, assembly GCF_030269925.1. NCBI lineage: Eukaryota > Metazoa > Arthropoda > Insecta > Lepidoptera > Bombycidae > Bombyx > Bombyx mori. The sequence continues at coordinate 7,293,990 of NC_085120.1, read as the reverse complement.
ATGAGTGAATCTAATGAAGAAATTCAATACATTTTACAAATACAAAAAAAGGTAAAAATTCAACGCAAGCCGCGAAAAACATTCGCGATGTTTATGGACCTAGTGCAGTGTCTGTGAGAGTAGCACAAATTTGGTTTAAGCGTTTTCAATCCGGATGTCAAAGGTGCACGTCGCTCTGGTCGCCCTATTCCGGATAAAATGGATGTCATTTTTGAAAAAGTGGAGCAAGATCGGCATATCAGTAGTTAAGACGTAGTTGAAAAACCGGGAATTGACCTCAAAACAGTTTTGGCGCATTTGAAAAAAACTGGGTACACAAAAAAGCTCGATATTTGGGTACCTCACGAGCTCACTGAAAGAAACCTAATGAACCGTGTACTCATTTGTAATTCTTTATTACGACGTAATGAAACCGAACCATTTTTGAAGAAGCTGATAGCTGGTGACAAAAAGTGGATCACGTACGACAAGAACGTGCGAAAAAGGTCGTGGTCAAAGGCCGGTCAGGCTTCACAGACTGTGGCGAAAATCCGGGTTAACTCGCAACAAGGTGATGCTGTGTGAATGGTGGGATTGGAAGGGCATTATTCATTATGAGCTGTTACCACCAAGCAGGACCATCGATTCTGAGCTCTACTGCGAACAACTAATGAGATTATAGCAAGAAGTTGAGAGAAAGCGGCCGGAATTATTCAACAGAAGGGGTGTGATTTTTATCATGATAACGCTAGACCTCACACATCTTTAGCCACTCAGCAAAAATTAATAGAGCTTGCTGGGAGATGTTAATGCATCCGCCGTATAGTCCTGACCTTGCACTTGCAGATTTCCACCTGCTTCGATCTCTTCAGAATTCTTTAGTTAGTGTCAGGTTAACATCACGAGAGGACTGCCAAAATCAAATGTCGCGGTATTTTGATCAAAAGCCCCAAAATTTCTATAGCAATGGGATCATGTCCCTACCTACAATATAGCAAAAAGTTGTCGAAAAAAATGGTACATATACCTACATAATTTATTTAAATGTAAATAAACTTTATTAAAAAATGTTGTGAATTTTCTTAAAAAATGCGAAGAAACTTTTTCCCCAACCTATTATTTGTTCATATTTCTCAAAACTATACATAAAATTAAATACGTAAATGAATTATTTGATTTTCGTCCAAAAGCGCTCAGAAGTGGCTCCTTACGATTATTAATAGGCGAAGCTTAATTAACCCGAGTCCTAACTTTTAATTGATTGCCTTGAGGTCGCAGTGGTTATCGCCTCTGAATGCTGAGCCAAAAGTCGATTCTCGGTTGGGGATGTTGGTCCGATCCCCGCATTGAAAACATTCATGTGTCCAACTGGTTTGTTTGTTCTTTGTCTGATTATTTAATATTCATGTATTTAAACGTATATAAACAGTCGACGTATGGTAAACAGTCAATGTCGCCCTAAACACGTCATTACGGAATCTCCCGATCCATTAACGGTGCATTTAGGTACCTCAAGCACCGGTCACCGTCCCCGCCGAACCCATCGCTTGCGACGAAGGGCTCGACGAGTAAATTAACCCATAGACACAGCCCACTGAGTTTCTCGCAGGATCTTCTGTGAGTCGCATTTCCGCGTTTCCAATCCAGTGGTAGATTCTGCAAAGCACTACTCTTGCTAGGGCCAGTGTTAGCAACACCTCCGGTTTGAGCTCCGTGAGCTCGCCTACTCGCCCGGTTACGCTGACATAGCCTTTCAAGACTATCAGCTTAGGTAGAAAAAAAATCAGTTTTGAGCGAGGTGACCAAGTGCGATTTCAGTATTTTATGTATATATTTTTTTTTTTATTGGTAGACAATAAAAGTAGGTACTTTACGCTTGTTCAGCCTTCCTTACAAAGCACATCGGTTGAACATCGCGTGACCTTCTGCTCCAGTCTCTGGGTCCACAATATGCTGTTATAGTACTTACAAAATGTTGATATCTTTGCTCCGACGAACCCATAGATAGCCTTTTACGCTACACACAGAAGACAAGATGCTATTTTAGCCCACCATAACAAACGTGTTTCGATGAACACCTAAAATACGTTGCACATTTTAAATAATCCCGTATTCGTATTTACAAAGTTCTGAAATGAATCAATAAAACAAGTGAAAATACTGCATCAAGGATGTACTTCAGTTTAATTTCATTTAAATACACAAGACGCCTAAAATGATAACATATTTTAATATTAAACTACAATTTACTTTCAATAATTGTAAACAATTAGTCAGTGCGTTTGGCAGTACAACTAAACAAACATATATATATACAAAAGTTTTACAATATAATAATCCAAACAATATACACATATATTTTTAAAAAAAATTACTATTGAATAATGTGAGTTTGGATTCTAAAAAAAACAATCTTACGTCCTAATTTATTTGGGAGTTGTACAGTGTGTTTAGTGCGAGTTTTTTAACGTTTTCGATAGCGTAAAAGTTAACCCAATTTTGTATGCAGTTGGAACAGCGCCCCTAGCGGCAAACGTAGGCAAACGATCCCATTCCATACAAATATAAGCTAACTTTTACGTTATCGAGAACGTTAAAAAACTCGCACTAAGCACACTGTTCATAAAGAGCAGTAGTTAAACAGATACAGACTCTCAAAGCTAAGTTTTAAATTGCTCGGAACAGATTTCGCGGGTAGTAATATTTTTTGGATTATTTAAACGCTAAGTTTGTATCCATCAAATATCCAGTTCAAAACTATTAGAAACTAAGATCATTTTTCACTTATTAACATTTATTTTATTAATAAAACTCTTTTCAGGAGTATTATAAATTAAAAAGAAACAGTGGAAAGTCTTTTGAAGTTATAGTTTTTTTAATGTTAAAATCGGCAGTTTTGGAACAGAGTACAAAGAAATTTGTATGGTCGGTTTCAAATTATCTAAATTAATAATTTAAATCTAAGAATTTTGTGTAGTATTTGGTAAGGTGGTATTAAATATCAAATTGAAAACAGCTACATAAATAAGAAATAAATCCATAATTGAAAAACTCAGCACCTACCTTTCAAAGGCGTTAAAAAAATAGTTAACTTTAAATAGTAGGTATTCTTGAATGTCGCTACGAATGTCGTATTGTGATAATGATAATCTACGAATGAACAGTATATTTCTATGTTTATAGTATAACAGGCACTACATATTTAATAATAATGTGGCACTTTAAATATCAACACTATGTATATCTAAACATACTACTGTGTATATATTGTTTTATCATTGCATGGTTTCAAGGCACAGCAAAATTCAAAATGGATGATTCTTGCGGTGAATTGAAATATATTTTTACAAGTTCACACCATTTAATCTAAAATAATCCAATGTTTTTTTTTGCTACTATTACAGATCAACATTTCGTTTCACGTTTGTCACGGAATTAAACAAGGAGATAATCGAATTTCAAATCGTATTTTTTTATGAATGATAATAATAATAAATAAATAATAATAATAAATATTTACTAACAATCACGCCACGTTAGCTGGTCCCGTGCTAAGTTCGTAAAGAACTTGTGTTACAGGTACCAGATAACGGATATAAATGTAAGATTTTTATTATACACATACATATATTTAATATATGGACTACTGGTGTCTCGGAGGCCTTTCTAATTTCACGAGCAAAGGCTAGGAGGGATGGGATATGCTAACAGCTGCCCGAACGCCTCCAAAAAAAGACCTAACAACTCAAGAGCAGCTACTTCGCGAATGAATCTAGTACCGGATCGGATATGAATAAATTAGGCTTCAAAGAGAAGGGCCTTTCGAATTGTCGATATTCCCGTTTTTTCAATATGATTCCAAACGATGCGCGTTATATGGATACCTCGGCTCTCTCTGCGCTTTATACCGTGCCTTCTATAAGCAGCTTTCTCAAGAATGGTTTGACATGAGCACATTAACTTCATTTTACCACAACACTCGCCACCGGAGCAGAATTCATTCTCAGTTTGGCTTTGGAACTCACGCACTCCCCTCGGCGGTGTTTCCCAACAGCTATGAAATTTCCTTTTTCAAACGAAAAAGGTCCTAAACCATATCCGTAAAGCACAATGCGAAGGTTTGCTTGGTTACGACACTTATGCCATGTGGTCCGAGTAAGGGGCCCATAGATGACTAGAGGTAGAGCTCGAGATTATTTTATTCATAACGAATTGAACTAACTTATCGATTATGAATAGCACTAGTGCTCCGTAATAATTATATCGAAGGATGAAAGACTATTTGGTTCAAGCGATATTTATCTTTATAATTAAATAAAGGTCCGTTTTATTTTATATTAGCATCAACAATTTGATGTTTTAATTGAACTTCAATTAAGTTTACCTACCCCATTCAAATGCTGAAGAAGTTTTTTTTTATTTTTTATTTTTATTTATTTAAACTTTAAGTGGCGCTATTGTAATGTTGTAAATATTTCGCTAAACCTTTAAGCCTTTAAGCCTTTCACCCCTCGATATAAGTGCTAATGCACTAATATGTCTAAACAAACTATTTAGAAAACAGCGTTTTCGATACATTGTATTATAATTGAATTACCATATTGTTTAATTTTACATGTTCTAAAGTGTAGTCATGATTATGTGGGAACTAAAACTTGGTACACTACTCACAAGCAACAAACTCACCGTTTTCATCTCATCTTAGGCATGTTTTAACAAAAATTTATATAAAATAAAGAAATAGTCTATAAAACTTATTTTTACAAATAATATTTCGAATGATGGCTTAATTTTTAGGCATAGACTAGAAAGACATAAAGCTGTGCTAATGAGATCATACGAATTTTTAGTAAATACATTACTAAAACATACTACAAATACCTAACAGATTATATTGTAATAAAATCTACGATAATTACAGATCTATCGATCTATCTAAGTGCATTGTATAATTTTACGAATACAAATATTTAATAAATATAGCAGATTCATATATTTAAACGTGTTATAGGAACTTTGAGTATTTACACATTAAGGTGAGAACATCGATGCAGTAAGGCAAAAAAACAAGATGTAACCAGATCATATTACGCTATCGCATAGCCGTGAAGTACAAATGCAATTGTATTAATGATAGAATATGCTTAACGACAATTAATAATTATTTAATTGGTGAATACAATTGCTTTTGTTCATCACTAGAGGTGGAATTCAATGTTCCACTTTCATACGGAACCAACAGAAAATTGCTAGGTATAGTAACCGGCAAACTTCTTGAGCAAATGACCTTGACTGCGCAGAACCGAATTTTAGATCACTTTGGTGGTGAGGGTGAGGCGCGACGGCAGGGGAAATCGTATCGAGCGCGTTATTGGTAGATCAGTCAAACCTTGCGTCCCGCACCGCGCCCTCTTTCCGCTTGCTCCCAAAAGTACGCTTGCGTACAGTAAAAAGTCTATCGTTATTAATTGTTAAGTTATTTGTTATAATTGCTTGTTGACTTTGTTGCCATTTCTATATGTTGAGTGTTTGTTGATTTTTTATAAAAAATACACTATGCCGCGACAAACTGGTGTAGTAATCAAAAGAAAGGGTAGAAAAATTGTGTACGACGTATATTGCTTCATTATAAAACAGGAGAAGAATGATATGGAAAAAGCAAAACAGACTTCGGAAGCAAGAAAAACATCAGTGTTAGGTGCATTATTAACGAAGCTAAAGGCTCTGGCTTGCTCGCCGTGTCTCGGACTCCGGGTAAGAAAAGATCAGGGAAGAAGAAAGTTACCGGAATGGATAGTTTCGTTCAATCTGTAATAAAAAGATGTAATCATAATAACTACATAACAAGCAGCGAAACTCCGTATCGTAGAAAGGCTTCGAAAAATTTAAAGAAGATATAAATTTTAATGGCTCGGAATGAAGCTTACGACGAATTATGAAAGAGCTAGGCTTCAGATGGAAAAAAAACCAGAAAGTAATCGGAAGCTGGTAATTGAAAAAAGTTACATTCGATTACTACGAATCGAATATCTTCAAAAAATAATTAATTATAGACAAAAAAGAAGACCGAACCGACCGAGTTGTAAACTACACCGATGAGCCCTATGTCGACTCATCACGATGATAGCGACTCGGGTGATGAAAACAGTGATGATGATGATGGTCAAGATTATGATAACGAAAAAAAAATTACAAGTACCAGCTTCGCTTCAACTGAACGAAGACCTGGCAACAGCTCTAGTTTTGACTTAATAGAAGGAATATCTATTTTACCCCAAGATTAAATTATTACAATTATTAACCTATATGTTTTGTTGATGTTCTAATAAATATATAAATAAATACATAATATGTTGATTTTAATAATTTAATAGCATTATGACGCAGAGTAAATAATGTTTTTGCACGTGAGTGTACCATGCGCGAACTTACCCCCACTACGTCGACAAATGCTCAAGAAGTTTGCCGGCTATTATACAGCAATTTATATTAACTCAAATAGGGATAAACCTCCTTTTTTTTTATAGCTTTTTAGGGCCTTTATCAGGTTCTTTTGCTCACCTTTAAGCTTCAATATTTATAAACTATTTAACAAATAAAGGGCCCAGGGGAAGAACAAGCTAAGTCACAAATACATGCCATTTGAAAAAATTACAATAGGCTAAAATGTACCAAAAAATAACAAAGATCACCTAAACTGAACCCAGCCCACCTGATATTAACTGGTCACCATAATACGCTATAGACATCACTAAGTGAATGCTACCTTCAAACTTGATTTCTATGTCTTAATTATACAGTAATTACGCTAATTCTATTACTTTTTTTATGGCTTCACTTTTAATACAGGTTCTTATTACTTCATCATAGAAGTCATTTGTGATCATGAGTTATGTACGTCATTAGAAAAATTTGTACCTGTCAGTGGGATTCCAACACTGGCATATTCGCATTTCTCGGTACAGGAACGCCGTGCATCTTATCTTTTAAGCCACGACACCTTTCTGGTCAATCATTGGCCAGACCATTCATATCATATCAACTCAAAACCTCTGGATTCAAACTCTCTCAAATAATCAAGATCATTCGATCTACTTAACAATAAGAAATATCAATGACCTGCAGATATGTAATGTGACAACGCATTTCCCTTGTACCATAAAACTTTTAACTCTTCTATTCTACAATTTAAATCGATTAAAAAATCTATGTTTTTTTTTAGAAGCTAAGACCACTGTGTAAGGCAACTAGTTTAAGTCTAAATGTACTAATATTATAAATGTGAAATCAAGCATAATCCATTGAATGGATTTGGATAAAATTTCATATTGGGAAAGTTTATGCGGCCAAAGTCATGGGGAGAAGTTAATAATATTATATAAATATTCGTAGCTGTTCTGTAGCTTAATATTATATAAATATTCTTAGCTGTTCCCCTTGTAGGCTACATTTATAATTATAATTATTCTAAAAATTTGTGGTAAAATAGTATTTGCAGTGCTTCTAATATTACAAATATTACATGCATAGTTTAAATATTACAACTATCAATCAATTCACTGTTAAATGCTAATTTAAGTACCAAAGCGTAAATATAATAAACGTGTTCAAATTTTATTAATGTTTATAAGTAACATTATATGTATGGTATCATACCTACCTACCAGTTACATAAAAAGTAATATATAATTAGGTAAACTATATCTATATTATATATTACATAAAAAAAATCTTTTAAATATTGCTCATTACACAATTTTCAAATGATGCTTGACAGGAACACGAATTTTTATGTTTATCACAGATATTAAATTATAACTTTAATTTATATGGTTATTCCTACTTAATTTGAATTCTACAATCTGACAAGATCAACAATATGTATGGTTAAATAAAAAATAGCCAGCTTTTTATTGTAATAAAAGATTGAGTTTAGGGTCACCCAATGTGAAGCATTTACCAGGGCCCTGAACTCCAAGTCTCTATTGCAGTGATTCTCAACCTTTTTTTGTTGCGGCACATATTTAACGATTTCAAAATTTCGTGGCACACAAAAAAAGAAATTATTTACTTACACACTGCATAAATAGTTTATTAAAAAAATTTAATATACGAAATAAACTAAAATATACTATAATTTTTTTATGTGGATTTAAATATATATTCATGTTTAAAATATTTTTCTTTTAAAATGATATAATTTAATAATATTAACATTATTATATATTTCCAAAATTTGGCGGCACACTTTTGAAATTTGGCAGCACAAAAAGTGCCGCAGAACAGTGGTTGAGAATCACTGCTCTATTGTATAAAGGGCATCCCATATTTGAAAGCAAATACATGATTACACTTTATTATAGCCAGATGCTTGTTTCAAAAAAAATCTAAAACCATGGATTGTTAATTTTTTTAGATTAAAAACTCAATTTTACACCATTTAATTATTTTATCAATTCAGCCCACAAATAATGTTTATGCTTCACACTGAACATGTAAAGTGGATGATTAGATTGGTTTATATTAGGCAAGGTTGCCAAAACCATTACATTATAAAAAATCAATCAACCTAAACCTACATCACTAAACATTAAAAATGTATCTAGAGTATTATACCAACTTCCGGTACCATAATTGTACAGTTTTCATGGGTAAGAGGTGACTCGCATCCTTGTGAGGGCTTCATTTCCAGTTTATCAATATCGACTGCCAATCCTTTCTTTTTTGCCGTCTTTATTATGTACAGCTTTAGTTTAAGGTCACTGGAGAATGAAAATATTATATGAGTTTATAATATAAGATTCTTTTCTATGTAGATAGGTGAGCATTTTCATGGCCCACCTGAAATGAAATAGTTGCTGGACAGAGCCCATATAAATCAGAATGTCACCATCTGCAGTAAAACAGAGGACAAACATTTGAAGACAGCAGCTTGACTCTGCTCTATTGCCGATGTCCAGGAGTGACAGTGATGATGACCACTGGCCATTTTGTACAAGAGAAATAAAAAATTATTAAAAAAATGAGGTCCAAATCTCAATTTCGTTGTATATTGGCTGTCTTGCATTTCAAATCAGAAGATCTGGCCTTTGGCTTTTAGATTATTATAAATAGAATATACAGCTTAGCATATAAACTTGGCTCGTTAACCTAATAATTTTATTACTTTATTTATTAAAATGGTAACTAGTTAAATCTTGCTAAAGCAAAATTCTATAAGACTTCTACCAAAGCATTATGTCAGCGACCTACAATTTAGGTACATCTGTTCTTTGATATAATTTATATAAAGGGTAATTTGAATGTAGAATGAAATGTACATTACTTATAAGCTTTCTCTGTCTATGTTTGTTAATTCATTATTTCATTTACTTGCAGCAATTTTAGTATCATCATTCATACTATTTATTTATTTTATATTTGTTAAAAAGAAAGAAAGGTAGATTATACAGAATATACAATTATATTAGGAAAATAATACAGAAGAAGGATGAAATATGTACTCTATAATTCAAGGCTTATCTTAAACTTTCAATATTTTACTTTTCAATTTTTTACTTACCTGAATTTCATACATAAGCAGCAAAGGCAGCTAATAAGTGCCATTAAAAGTAAAACTCCAATTGTCGTCAAAACCAAATCCATTAAAGATGTTTCAAGCATTTCGTTAACTTCTGAAAGTAAAATTAATTTTTCGTAAATTGTTGTTGATAAATAAAGTCGCACATACAGTCAGAATTGAACTTTTCGATTATTATTGAATATTTCAAAAAGTTACTTAAAATAAATTCCCCCTGTGAGTAATTGTAGGTATTCCCGTGATTTCTAATTTGAAATGAAAACCTGATCATCAACATACCTACACTTGTTTATTGGATATTGTTATTTATTTTACAAAAATGTAAAAAGGGCTTATTTGTATTTTTATTTCAGTAATGAGTTTAAATATATTTTCTATCACTTAAGAAAGTTATCATTTATCAGAATATTTGTGTTGGACGTTTCAACACTTTGAACATGTATTTGTAATTTACAATTTTTATAAAATTTTGTAATTTACACTAATACAAATTGTAACTAATGTAAAATGTAAATATTTACTGCGTTTTTATTTGATCTTCTATTACGCAGGCAAAGCAAATATAGTTCATACAGCCAAATAAAAAAAAACTTGTGTAACTATTATAAGAGTTATTGATTTATATTATCAAACAGGTAAATAATACGAAATAAAATAATGTAAATATTCAAGCCGAAATCATCGAAATTGATTTTAATAAGTTTCATGACATGAGGTTAGAGTTGGCTCAAATTATATTCTTTAGTGTCACCTATCAAACCAAAACGCATGACAAGTTTAGGGTAGAAATACGCAGGTTGCTGGTGCCCACCCACTCGGGCTTATTCTATTTCACTTATATTTAACACTTTGATAACACTTATTGATTTCACTCATTTAATTATGATTATTATTGGTAGTAGGACGACTTGTGAGTCCGCACGGGTGGGTAGCCGTGAGAACCACCACCCTGCCTATTTCAGCGGTGGAGCAGTAATGCGTTTCGATTTGAAGGACGGGGTAGCCATTGTAACTATACTGAGACCTTACAACTTATATCTCAAGGTGGGTGGCGCATTTACGTTGTAGATGTCTATGGGCTCCAGTAACCACTTAACACCAGGTGGGCTGTGATCTTGTCCACCCTCCTCCTCCTCCTTGCGTCGGTTTCCTCATTACTGAGGGTCGTGGTCATGGCCTTGAAACAGATTGTTTTTTATAGTGCACCGCCATCTGTTCCTATCTGCAGCTGAGTGCAGAGCATCGTGCAGTGTGGTATCCAGGGCTGCACGAATCTGGTCCGTCCAACGGGTCGGGTTCCTGCCCCTTAGTCGCTTGCCCTCGACCTTTCCAGTGACCATCAATTTCTCTAAGTTGTCACTGTCTTTCCTTGCGATGTGGCCAAAGTATTCAAGAATCCTTCGCATGCAAATGGTGGAGAGTCTAGTCCGGATCTTCAACTGAGCTAGGATGGATAAATTGGTGCGGCGTGCGGTCCATGGAATACCCAACATCCTCCTCCAGCACCACATTTCGAAGGCATCAATCCGATTGCGGTCAGCTTTCTTTATAGTCCATGTCTCTGCTCCGTATATGAATATTGAAAACACTAGTGTGCGGACTAGGTTGCTCTTGGTGTTCATAGAGATATTTTTGTCCTTCCATATTTTGTCCAGCTGAGACATGGCACCTTTTGCCATCCCAATCCGTCTACGAATTTCCGGTTCACAAGAGCCATTGTTGCTGATGTTGGAGCCCAGGTAAACAAAGTTGTCCGTTACTTCTAAATTAAGTGTACCGCTGAGCTCCAGTCTGCCTGTGCGATCAACGATCATGACCTTTGTTTTAGATCTGTTTATCGCGAGTCCGAGGTCTTTGCTAATGCGCTCCATCCTGTCCAAGAACTTGCTCATCTCGATTTCGCTGGCTGCCAGGAGAGTGGTGTCGTCAGCGTAGCGTAAGTTAGAGATTTTACAGCCTCCGACGGTAATACCACCATCCCATCCATCGCATGTTTTCCTGACGATGTATTCGCCGTAAATATTGAACAGGATGGGTGACAGGATGCAGCCCTGCCGCACGCCCTTGTGAAATTTGAACGAGTCAGATGCAGTCCTATCGATTCTCACTACTCCCTGGCTGTTGTAGTATAATGACTGAAGGAGTGCAGTAAGGTGGCGAGGGACCCCCAACTCTGTGAGGACATCCCACAAGCAGTTCCAGTCAACACAGTCAAAAGCCTTACTATAGTCAACGAAACACATGATGACCGGCGTGTCGAATTCGTAGCACTTTTCCACAATCTGTCTCACGTTCAGTATTTGCTCCCTCGTGCCCTTGCCTTTTACAAATCCAGCTTGTTCCTGCGGGATCTGCCAGTCCAAATAGTAACGAATCCTGCTGTTTATTACATGCAAAAGAACTTTGCTAGCGTGAGAGATGAGGGCCAGGGTGCGGTAATTATCACATTTATTTATTGTCCACCCATATAAGCAATAAAAAAAACATTCCATGCCTAATTTATTTATTTTTGTATTTATGAGTAAAGGCAGTAAAGATAAATAATTTATCGAAAATATTGTATTTACGCTTACGATTGTATTTATATGAATTATTTTTTTCACTTGGAAACAAGAGAAGATGTCATTAATCTCCTTGTTGCCTTAATCTTATTAAATTTATACAATATTTTATACACTACTAAATATTTACTACAACATACCACACAGTATTCTCCTTGAACTTGAAAGTACTTCAAAAAATGAATCACATTTTGATTTTATAGGATATTATTATATAATAAACATCAGGAATAAAAATATCAAGTACGAACACTGGTCATGGTAGTAAATGAAAACACAAAATTTTCTCAACAATATTTATTAAACATAAACAGAATAATAAATAATTAGGTAAAGCATTTTCTCATCTCACAATGCCTACTTTTACAAAATATAAATATAAATGCAAACGTCAAATATGCCAACCCTTTTACACATGTACATTAAAAGGTAACAAAGATCCCTTTTTAATAATACGCTTTTATTAGCTTCAGACGTATGTATGTTTGTAACGGAATCTTTGAACATGATTTTGACCCCCTTCAAAAAGTCGGATTAACTCGAAATTTGGTATAATTATTAAGGACCGATGACAATTCAATATTAAAAAAAATATTGAACAAATTTAAATTCAACTAAAAAATGAAAAATAAATAATACTTTAAAAAACTAACAAAATACGCTTTTATAGAAAATCAAACTAAAAAATAGAAAAAAAAACTTTAAAATTAAAAATAGTGTCTAAAAAAATGATTTTATTGTAAAAAAGCGTAGGGTGCTTTTCAGGATATTATCAAAATAACCCTTCTACTCATATATTTTCATAAAATATTTATAACTACTTATACCATGCACCCCGCGTTTTTTTTACAATAAAATCATTTTTCTTACACTATTTTTAATTTAAATTTATTAAAATTTATTTTCTATTTTTTGGTTTGATTTTCTATAAAAGCGGATTTTGTTAGTATTTGTAAACTATTATTTATTTTTGCTTATTAAAAGTTAATAGGCGCCAAACAAGATATACGATTCATGTCTAAGCGTTATATCGATAAATCGTTGTGTTAATTTACTAGCATTTAATTACATCCAAACATTTATTCATTAAAAGTGCGAGACCGATTAACAAGATCTGATTTTAAACGAATGGCTTAATAAATATTAAAATTCGTTGTTTACCTTATCTGTTGTTTAAAATAATTTAAATTGTTAATGAATTCCAATTCTTTTTTTTTTTTTTTTTTTTTTTTTTTTTTATTGCCCTTGTAGACAGACGAGCATACGGCCCACCTGATGGTGAGTGGTTACCGTCGCCCATGGACTTCAGCAATGCCAGGGGCAGAGCCAAGCCGCTGCCTACCGCTTAATACTCTCCACAAGCCTCGTTTGAAGAAGGACATGTCATAGCGCTCGGGAAACACCGTGGAGGGGAGCTCATTCCATAGCCGGATGGTACGTGGCAAAAAAGACCTCTGGAAACGCACTGTGGATGACCGCAGTGGCTCCAGGTAGTATGGATGAACTCTACTCCGGTGGCGGGCGGTGCGATGGTAAAAACGAGATGCCGGTATCATCTCGAACAATTCCTCAGAGCACTCCCCATGGAGCATACGGTACAAAATACAGAGGGAACCGAAGTCCCTCCGCAGACCCAGAGGTTCCAAACGATCCGTGAGACCGGGATTATCGACAATCCGAACGGCCCTCCTCTGTATGGAGTCAAATGGAAGAAGCTGGTATTTGGGAGCCCCGGCCCAGAGATGGGAGCAGTACTCCACGCGAGGCCGGACTTGTGCTTTATAAAGCAAAAGCCTTTGTCCAGGCGTGAAGTACCGCTTCGCTCTGTTGAGGACTCCCAGCATTTTGGACGCCAACTTGGCTTTGCCTTCCAAATGACTCCGAAACTGGACATCGCTCGAAATGTCGACCCCAAGTATCCCAATACTCTCGGAAGGTTGCAGGGATACTCCTTGGAATTGCGGCGCCATGACAAAGGGGTCCTTCTTCGCAGTGAACGCGCAAACTTGTGTCTTTAACGGGTTGAATTGAACCAAGTTCAATTCACCCCATTTGGAGACTCGCCCCAGAGAGTTCTCCACTTCAGACACAAGTTTTGATCGTCTCTCTTGCACCACGCTCCGAGAGAGACTCTGATGGCCGATATATCGCGCATCCCCCGTGCTGTCATCCGCATAGCAATGCATGCCATCAATAGACAGCATGTCATTGATATACAGGATGAAAAGCGTGGGGGAGAGCACCGAACCTTGTGGAACGCCAGCGTTAATGGTCATGGTATCAGAACAGTCACCGTCTACAACGACCGTGATGCTCCGCCCATCCAAAAAGCTAGCGATCCACTTGCAGAGACCCTCGGGGATTCCGTAAGATGGTAGCTTCGACAGAAGTGCCCTATGCCAGACCCTGTCGAAGGCCTTCGCAATATCAAGGCTCACAGCAAGAGCCTCGCCCTTGCTCTCCAAGGCTTCAGCCCACCTGTGAGTAAGGTATACAAGAAGATCGCCAGCTGAGCGACCGTGACGGAAACCGTACTGTCGGTCACTGATCAGCTGGCGATCCTCCAGATACTTCAGGAGTTGTATATTAATTATTCGCTCCATCACCTTGGAAAGCAAGGAAGTTATCGCGATAGGCCTGTAGCTCGATGGGTCCGACCGGTCACCCTTCTTGGGGATAGGGTGGACGTGGGCAGTCTTCCATGAAGACGGAACCCTGTTAGCGCAATAAGAGAGGCGATACAAACGCGTTAGCGCAGGCGTCAGCTCAGGGGCGCACGTTTTCAGAACCACTGCAGGGATGCCGTCTGGCCCGCTCGACTTATGGACGTCCAGGAGTCGGAGTTCCCGCCTGACTGCACACTGTGTAAAGCAGATCTCCGGCAGGGAACTATCACACCGGAGGATGTTCGGTGGTGTGGCACCCCCGTCGTCCACAGTCGAGTTCGAGGCGAAGAGTTTGACCAGAAGGTCAGCCTTCTCTTTCGCACTATGGGCCAGACTGTCATCGGACTTGCGTAGTGGTGGGAGACTAGACCTGCAAAAGTTACCTTCTGCAGCTTTGGCGAGCGACCAAAAAGCACGGCTCCCAGAGGGATAGCTCTTCAGTCGCTCGCCAATTCTAGCAACGTGCTCCGATTTCGCCCTGGCAATAACCTTCTTGTAGGACCTGGAAGCGGCGTTATATTTCCGCCTTTCCTCTGAGATGTTAGGATCCCGACGTCTCCTAGCATCATCCCATGCAACGTATGCGGACCGCTTGAGGTGTGCAGCATCCCTGCTGGCATTGTTATACCAGGGTCTGCTGCGACCCCCAACGGGCACTTCAGAGGAGGGAATAAACAATTCCATCCCCTGGAGCACCACGTCTTTAAGACGGTCCGCACAGACGTCAGGATCAGCAGAGGAAAAGCAGAACCGCCCCCATGGGTAGGATGCGTAAAACTCACGCAATCCATCCCAATCTGCTGACAAATACTGCCAAACTCTTCGATACCTGGTCGTCGTTCGACGACTAGGACGAGAGAGTGGTGTGGCAGCACGGATAAGGCAGTGATCAGACGATCCAAGTGGAGCGTCGACCACCACACTGTATCCGGCTGGATCGGTGGTCAGCAGAAGGTCCAACAGAGAAGGCTCGTGCCCCTCAATATCTGGGACACGGGTGGGCTGTGTCACCAGCTGGGAGAGGCCGTAGGCCAAGGCGAAATCGTAGGCAGCCCGACCCGGGAGGTCAGTGGTTCTGGACCCCAACCACTCTTGGTGATGAGCGTTAAAGTCTCCAAGAACCACCACCTCCGCAGATGGGTACTGCTCAAGCACGCGGTTAGTCCCCTCTTGCACATGCTCTATCAGAGCTGAACCTGCATCACTGCTGTGGGACCTGTACAGGCACGCGTAGACTCGGGTACAGCCCCCGTGATCTACGCGCAGCCACAAGAGGGACAGGTCCCGTTGTTCGAGGCTTCGTAGACGGCGACAACAGACATCAGCCCGGACGAATACACACACCCCGGCTTTACGCAGGAAGTTGTGCTCCAATACGTAGCCGGGGTATTCAAGGTACGAAGTATCATCCGGAGCAGATATCTGCGTCTCCGTCAGAAAAAGAAGGGCAGGCTGCGCCGTCTCAAGATGGTGGTGTACGGCGTCGAGGTTGCTATGTAGACCCCTTACATTGCTGAAATCCACATTAAATGTGGAATGGGGAGTCGCCGACAAAACCCTTTTCCTTTTTCGAACTTTCATTTTTTTTTATATTTTTTTATTTGGAGAGTGGGATTGGGCGGGGTAGGATGTTCGAGGCGAAATCGTGACAATACCTGAATAAAGCGCGGAGCACAGTACGTGCTCGACCACGGGTTGCGTGAGCGACCGACGCAGGGCATGGAAGGGCCCCCAGTCCACCCTGCGTGCGATCGCCGGGATCCACTCCGGTCTCCGACTCCGGCACGACGACCGCACGACAGGATTTTACACCGGTTGGCGGGACAGCTTCCCGGGGCGGAGTTTAGTAGTGACACCCGGGTTCAGGTCCCCAACTGACCGGCGGGCGGCGGCGAACACCGTTTCACTGGGTCTCCCTATACCCCCGTCAAACAATCACGTCCCGCGAGCTCACACGCACGTCTGCTCCGCATGTTCCAGGTATCGCCAAGATTCACCCCCAACAAGGAAGAGGAAAGGGTAGGAATAACACTGGCTCTCCAACCCACACGCCGGAACACAGCTAGGCTATTTGGCGGCGGACTCTAGTTGGAGGGTGGTCGCCAGCCAGTCGGACAAGTCCTACCACCGATTATGTATTCGGCTCCCGTTTTGCACCACCCAGGGGTCACTTGTAGACAGACAACAAATACACCGGCGTCTTCTACTACAACGTTACAGCTTTCTTCAATAGGCTCAAGTGGCGACCTACGAATCGACTTTTTAGAATGATATTTCGTATTCAACTTTTTCGCTAGAGCCTTCAACTCCCTCTCCATTTTTCGATCACTGCAAGTCACAGAAGAAAATATTATTATGATTTGTCTGATTGTATTTTTTAAGGGGATAATGCGACCAGACCAAATATGTTGCAAATATTCGTAGCCACAACAGCGGATGTTTCGTATTTCTTTTGGCATCTTCATCCGCATCGGCAATAGATCAACGCGGAGCTTCTGCGAATGCAGGTGTAGTGCATACTGGGACAAAAAATTGAACGTGGAGCCGTCAACAGTCAGATAATGCGTAGGAATACAATTATTTTTTATTTCTTGTCTTTGGTCCCTCGCCGCGTTAAATGTTGTTTTATAATTTTGACTACAATTAAATTAAATCCTTTTAATAGTTAAACTTACTGGTGGTGCGACCTCTTGTGAGTTCGCACAGGAAGGCACCACCACCGTGCTTATTTCTGCCGTGAAGCAGTAATACGTTTCAATCACTCACTTCACTCTGTTAGGAATGAAACAATTGAGCACTGAACACTGGCAGTATGGGAAATAATTGATCAAGCACAAAAAATAGGTACCTACGTAAAATTACCGTTACATGGCAGGTAATTATAATATACGAAAATTCAAAGCTCCAATATTTTATTATTAATAATATGTACCTGTAATTTATATGGCAGCAGTAGAAACTAGCGCTGAGAACACAGATGCTGGCGCAGCCAGCAAATAGTAGAGCTGATATGATAATACTACGAAAGAACTTTTCGGCTTCAATAAAAATTTGCTCTGAAATAAATAATAACAACATTTTCATAATCATTTCACATTGTATTCTGGACTTTACTTCATAAGGAACGATTGTAATGCTCCATCTAATCTTAATTTATCCACCTATTGAACTTGTATACCAATATTTAGCAATGATTTATATGTCTACGTGAGTGAATGTTGAAAATATTACTTTCCAGTCATTTTAACTAGGTATGTCATATTGCATTTGACCTATCAGCAGAATATTTCAAAATTATACGAATTTTAGTATCATATTATTATATACCTGTATTATACCTGACAATAGATGCAGCATGTAAGTATATTATTTATATGGTATTAGTTATGTAAAATATTTTATCAAATCAAAAATTAATGAAACTATATACACGCTTATAAAAATAAACTCCAGTCGCGCATCGGAGCTGACACGCGGTTTATGTGTATCATTTTCGACCTAAATCAGAAGATTTTTTATTGTATGTCAGGACCGTCGCTAATGGATTCATTATTAGCAGACACACACCTAATCTGCTTTCTACAACTGAGGATCATTTTCAAACTTCGCATAAATAGGGTTTTTTTTTATTGCTTAGATGAGTGGACGAGCTCACAGCCCACCTGGTGCTAAGTGGTTACTGGAGCCCATACACATCTACAACGTAAATGCGCCACCCACCTTGAGATATAAGTTCTAAGGTCTCAGTGTAGTTACAACGGCTGCCTCACCTTTAAAGCCGAAACGCATTACTGCTTCACGGCAGAAATAGGCGGGGTGGTGGTACCTACCCGTGCGGACTCATGAGAGGTCCTACCACCCGTGATTACGCAAATTATAATTTTGCGGGTTTGATTTTTATTACACAATGTTATTTCTTCAGCGTGGAAATCAATCGTGAACATTTGTCAAGTACGTATTTCATCAGAAAAATTGGTACCCGCCTGCGGGATACGAACACCGGTGCATCGCTTCAATACGAATGCACCGGACGTCTTATCCTTTAGGCCACTACGACATCAACATGACATGTCCGCTGCATATTTCGCTAATGACCATAGACTTATGGAGCATATTCCAAAGCGGGGTGACGACACGTTTACCAAAATGAGATCTATAATGTAGAAAGAGTAAAAAATAAATAAAATTGAAGTTGCTTACTTGCCATTCCTTCGTCGTTAGCCATATCGTGATCTGGGAACAATTTTTGTACATAAAAAAGACTGTCTTATTATTCGGGTAATGTACATACTAAAACAGAAAAAAGGACATTACAACAAATTTCAAAATTAGAGGCACGGCATATTATCAGTAACGAGGAGATGATACCACAAGTCATAAAACTAAGGTATTTTTCACAGCGTTAAACAAACAAAAAAATTGAAAAAAATATGCTTGATGAAATTTATTAAATTCTAAATTATTAATGGTTACTATATATCGTCAGACGGGCGATCGAAATTGTGACTTTATTTGAGTCACGACTATGTTACAATTCAAAACTGTAATAAGTGGTACCAATCCATATAATCCCATCACTACCTGAGAAGAATAAACATTTTTTTTTATTATTATTCTTTATTAGAGCCATACATCTATTAGGTTAAGTCGGCTAAGAATTAGACTTGCGCAAAACATCACTTGCCAATGTAATGTGATATGACATCACTTTTACAGACAGGTGATATTACTCGAAAACATTACACATCACTCTTAACATTACTCGGTGCGTTCAATAGATACTGTGACGACGAATACATTGTATCTATACACCCGAATCATTACCTAAGTGATGTGTAATGACACACCCGAATCATTACCTAAGTGATGTGTATCAACACATCACTTAAGTAATGATTCGGGTGTGTCATTACAGTAGTGTATTACAATACAAAGTATGAACTTTGTATTGTAATACACTGTTATATTACTTGACAGAGATTGACTTACTTAATAATATAATAATTTTATTTTTTACTTAATATAATTTATTGTGGGATGAACGGATTTCATATGGCGACTTAGACTGCAAATTGAGCTCGACAATAATGTTAATATACGAGAGCAGTAGATGCATTGTTTCGGCGCGATATCCTCAAAGTGCATCCAAGGAGGACTGTACTTTCATTTAGACGGCGTTATTTCTTTCACTTATTAAACACGCATTAAAACAAATAATGAAACTATCTTCAAACAAGTGCTTAAGTAATTCAAATCAAACACAAAAATTAATATGAAATATTACTAAACAATTACGAGCGACTAGCGATTTTACAAAAGTTGCGAATAAAAAATTAAGTAAGTACTTGCGGGGAACTACCGGCTGGCCGCATGAAAAATATAAACACAAATACCTATATTAAAATTCAGACGTACCATAGGTATAAAAATGTACCTAGCGGCCAGGACATACGGTTCAAAATCACTAGGAATAATTCCGTGTCGCTTGCTCATTTATATTGGGTCGATCGGTCTGTCTCGCTCGCTCGGTTCCGTTCGTGTATTAAGCAACATTACACGACAAAGAAAGAAACATGTTGGGTGATAGTGTGATGTTTGTTTCCTTCGCGTAATGTGTGATGTTGCATTACATCGTAGAGTAATATTACCCGAGTAATATCACTCGCATTACTTACACATGTCTACTAAGAATAACCTTTAAATTTAGCAAAACGAATATCCCCCACATGTTTTTTTCTTCCTAACTAAAATCAGTTACTGTTCTCTTCAGCTACATGAACTTGTATTAGTCTAACCTTGATTGTAATTGGTGACGGACCTATCTTCACTGCTTTGAGCCAGAGTCGTCTGCAGGATGTAACTGTTATTCAAAACACATTCTTTTTTCGTCTCATCATAGATATAAGCTCTGAAAACATTAAATTATCGGGGCTAAAGATCTAAATCATTTTTTAAATTAGCAGATTATATTACACTAAAATTTAAGGTGATGGGACGGTGATGGGACGTGAGTCTCCACTATTTCTATTTCTGTCATGAAGCAGTAATGCGTTTCGGTTTGAAGAGTGGGGCAGCCGTTATACGATAAAAGCGAAGAATTTTAGAACTCACTTTTTTTTGCCTACCCAAGCTGATGGTCAAATGCAGCATTTCCCAAAGTGGGCGATAACGATCCCTTGTGGGCGCTATAGGCCTAAAGAGGGGCGGTAAGAGACCCAGGAAAAAAATGGAGGTGTTGTGTAGAGGCTTGGGAGGCGATTTGTAATTTCATCTAGGAGGACTCTTAGACACCCATTGAGCTCTCGCTATAGTGGTTTTTAAGTAGGTACAAAAATGAGAGCGCTAAAAAAAAAATTTATTCTCAAAGTGCCAGTAGACAAAATAAGTTTGGGAGCCCCTGGTCTAGAGAGACCATGTCAGCGTCACCGGGCTGGTAGGTGAGCTCATGGGGCTCAAACCTGACGATGTTGCTAACACGAATCCTAGCAAGAGCCGTGCTTCACCGTGCTTCGAATCTACCTCCGGATCGGAAACGCGACCCACTGAGAAAATTCGGCGAGAAACTCAGTGGGCTGTGTCTGAGGGTTAATTTACTCGCCGAGCAGAACTCACTAGAGGTGGGTAGCGGCATTTATGTTGTTACTGTCTACGGGCTTCAGTAGCCGATTAACACCAAGTGGGTCGTGAGTTCGTTTTTTTTTAGCATTTAAGCAATAAAAACAGAGAATACACACCTGTCACACCCACAGATTTTATGACACTCTAACGTACCATTGTCTCCTTGATTGTTGACAATTGACGGAAGCTAGAATTCAATAGAATAGTGTTAATTTATACAAGTCCTGTCGTTGAAAAGTTAATTTTTAAACATGACGAAAAGTTTTTCATTAAACGTACCGTTGTTTCCGTTAAGCTTACAGATGATTCAGTACCTAGAATTAAATAATGCTAATTTTAAAAAGTAGGTGGCTGCATTTTAATTGCATAGATATTATAGTGACCTCACTCACAATATGTAAGTTCTTTGGATGCAAAACTAAAAAAATATGCCAACATAAACTTACCAGAGGTAACTGGGCTTAATAGTGTTCCAGCAAATAAAAATAACAAAAACATTGATTCTTTACTTTCAATTTGTGATAAGAAACTCATTTTTGTACTAAAGTGAATGAAAACTTTGATGGGTAACAAATAAATCTATTTTATACTATGTAGTTAAATAGGTACTATGCTTTTGTAAATGATATACAATAATTTTAGATGTTTAATAACGCAAGTTCTAGGAGTGACCGACTGTATAATCTGAACGTCTTTACCGAGGATTCGAAAATAGATGACCTCGATGCGAAAATTGGTAGATATATACTACGAGATACTGTCGTATTTCACGGTGTATCCTGAATAAATTAAATATATTTCTGCAACAAAAAAATAATTAAATTTGTTTGTAATCACATTAAAAGCGGCTTCCTTGTCGTATATACATAATTAAAATGTTCAATAAAAATTTCAATTTTAAAACATAATGGAGTGTTAGTGAGAAACTTTATTAATATCACTAAATAAGAGCTAGGCTAAACGAAAAGGAATATGTACGGATGTAAGAACATGTAGATTTGATTTAGCGTAGACTTGTATAAAGACGTACTCAACAAATGTTCACGATTGACTTCCACGGTGAAGGAATAACATCGTGTAATAAAAATGAAACCCGCAAAATTATAATTTGCGTAATTACTGGTGGTAGGACCTCTTGTGAGTCCGCGCGGGTGGGTACCACCACCCTGCGTATTTCTGTCGTGAAGCAGTAATGCGTTTCGGTTTGAAGGGTGGGGCAGCCGTTGTAACTATACTTGAGACCTTAGAACTTGTATCTCAAGGTGGGTGGCGCATTTACGTTGTGGATGTCTATGGGCTCCAGTAACCACTTAACACCAGGTAGGATGTGAGCTCGTCCAGCCATCTAAGCAATAACAAAAAAAAAAACTTCTTTCTATGGCATAGATGGTTGCCTCGGGGTTAAAAAGCAAAAGCTTTTACATTATTTTAGTATAATAAAATATAAAAAATAATTCTATTACATACAAACCATCCCATAATTACTTTATGGCCGGAACGCAAAGTGTCAAGATTTGTGAATTATTTTATTTTGTTAATTTTTCGTTTCTACGGTTTTAATAATGATGGCATATAAACTATTTAGCTCTGTGAAAGTGCACAAGTGAGGGAAATAAAGAGAAAATCGCTGAACGAAGTGATACGGAACGTGATCTATAAGGTCACTGGAAAATTTTGGGAATTTACTGTAATTCCCAGAATTTTAGAGGTTATTTCATTACATTTCATCCCATAATCAAATTATTTCTATATTTTTCATTTGTTTCATTAAACTTTTCACACAAAAGACAGCCTTTGTGAAAAAGATTTCGCTGTACAGGCTATGTTCACCTGGATTATCAAATAGATTAATCAAGGAAATTAGTTACTGATTTACGTTCTGTTAGATCTACAAATTGACAAATACTCTATGAATCAGAGAATTACACAAGCAACTCTTTCCCTCGAAAAATGCACACATTATTATAATCACAATTTTTATAATCGGAAAGACAGCATAACTATTCATATCAGCATATCAGTAGAGTTCAGTAGATGTAATGATTAAATAGAAGAACATGACAAGCCATTCTCAGCAATTATATTGTTGAAGAGTCACTGCAATTGCTATTTTTTTTATGAAGCTGGCAGCTTAGCGTAGTATTTCCAAATTAACTCTCTGACCATGTTGATTTTTTCTACTATTTTGGCTGTATAGTTTTGTTTCCTATGCCTAACCGAAACCAGACGAAGCGAAAAAAAGTCTCTGGATTCAAGTTTGTTCACAAAATCAAAAAACCAGTTTGCCTACCGTTTGCGTTAGTGATGCTTGTGGATTTAGAATCAATTACGAGAATATTTAATTTCAAATTTTTTGGAAAACGTTTATTTTATTTCTAAACGTATATATTTTATTTGCCAATCAAAAATATACATGCTAAACTAAGCTAGGTTTCTTTTAATAATAATTAAAAATAAACTAAACTAACAAAATATTTCATTTCGAAAGTTTGTCTCGATGGTGACTAGGGACTGATAGAGGTGTTTCTCACGATTCAATATTTAGGATCGTGTTCAGTGTTACTTAAAAAGTGATAAAAGATTTCACCAAAAATATATAGTGGTAATAATTAGTAAGTTTGCTATTTAAAAACAACAGTGGAAATTAATACGTAGCCTTTGCACAGTTCAGTGATCACCGTGTGACTTTGCGGCGAGATCGTCAAGCAAACGTGAGTAAAAGCTGCGTTAGAATAACTGTTTATTTTTTTCCATGTTTAAAACTGTAAAATTACTTTAAAGTTAATTATTATTGCAAAATTTTAAACTCCAATAAGAATTTGTTTGACAGCGATTTGAACATATAAGTACGTGATTTGTCAATTGTTTTGATTTAGACTTCCTTTGTAGTTAACGTAGGTATGTACTTAAATATTATGACAAAGATCTAAATCATAATACGTGTTCTATTCTAAAAAATGCCAACATAATGTTATTTTTTTTTGCTATCATGTATGTCTAATTATATCACATTGATTTTATACCAGAAGAGTTCACATGAAACTTACATTTTTTTTAAATTTCATACCATAATTATCAGTAGTAATATTAATATGAATCAAGGCCAGCATTAAAAAAACAATCTAAAAGTATTAAGTAATTTAGTAAATTAGTTATACATTAGATAGTTACTTTTTTTAAAATATTAGTTAATAAACATCATGTTTACACCAGTTTTAATACCTGTTGTTCAATGCTTGTTGAATACTAGTGCATGATCTAAGTAGTCATCAATTTTGGCTACAAATGATATGAAATGAAATGAAATTATACTTAAGAATTCCATAAATGATTGAGTGGTAATTAAAAAAATATGTGCCCTCTTAATGCAAACCGACTAGTGCTTTAAAATATCGAAAACAGAACATTGAAGTGTATATCGGCTACTGAAATTTAATAAATACTATGTTTTTTTTTACAGATGCAAAGTTACTCAATCTGAAATACGATGAACGGATCCTGATGTTTTCTAGAGCATTTCATGAGGTTGGCTGAGTCATGCAGCCATGGCCAGTGGAAAGATACTGTATTCGATAGCGGTAGTTGTACTCGGCTTCATATGCTTTGTTGTCGGAGCTGTTGCTGTAGGGCTACCTGCTTGGGGATATTTCTTTAGTTGTAAGTATTCACTATGGATTGAAAATGTGTATGATTTATAGTGTGGCATGTATCATTCAGTTTAGTGTCAACTTTAATTTAATAAACATAGTTGGGCAAATAAACTCAGTCTACTTAGAATACAATGGTCAGTTGCTACAGGAATCCATAAGCCAATCTCAAAAACCAAAACATAAAATTTCAATGCATAAGACTGAATAAACCTTTAGTTGAATTTATTTAACATATAATTAATTAATGCTATTAATTCACTACTTATTGTTATAATAATAATTAATTAAATGTTATGAATTAATTGATGTAGAATAATGTATCATGCACATCTGCATAATTATTTATATTGTGTGATAATGAGAAGAGGATGGTGTTTTTGTAATAAAAGTACAAAATGAGATAACAGATTAAATTTAATATAAAAAAATTAGTTAGTATTTAGTTGTAATAATTTATTCTATAAATAGATGCAGTATTAAATTGTAAATATCACTAATCGCTTTGGCACAGTATGAAAATTGTAGCAAATACTAATTTTTTCAGATGATTCTGACCAACGATACTCTCCACAGTCTTATTTTTGTAAGTAAATGTTCGTTTACATTATTTATTTTATACTATAAGTAGCATGAAAGCATCAAATCTATGTACTGCATAATTAACCAATATATCAACAACAATAAAGAATTTGCAGTTGTTACTGCTCTATGTTTCATTTAGCCATCTCTTTGAATAAAATGATAACAGTGTTTGTTTGGGCGTGTCACCGAAAAGTAAGACTGTTTACTTCAACTTTAATAATTACAAAAATTGACATTCAAATTAAAAAGAATTGCCTTTTATTTAGATCACGGTAATAATTTATCAAATAGTATGTCTGGCTAAATTTAGCATCTTCAACACTAACAACAAGACTGATAAGTAAAAAGAGCTTAAACTAGTTCCTAAGAGAACCTAAAAATAATCACTAATGCTATTAATCCTAGAAGTCGGTAAGCAACAAGCAATAAATAAATAAAAAGAGTAATGTTATTCTAGCCTTTTCCAATTACTATCACCATCTCTACTTTCTGTCCGCATTATTAGGATAGTATCAATAGCATAGTAACACTACCCTAATTTTAAATGCGTGCCGTTCTATAATTTTATAAGAAGCATTGTTTCCCGAAAACAAATCATTCGAAAAAGTAGTGCCATCATGCTAAAAATTATAAATGTAATATAAGTATAATTGACATTATAATGTCGCAAATGTTGAAATAAATTAATATACGCCCTGTAATGGTATTGGAATTTAAGCGCTGCAAAAAGAAATAATCTAATAGACGCCATTAAACGTGATTAATATACAGAGAATCCTGACAGACCTAACTAACAGCAATTATTAAGGTCAGATTGCATTTTAATTGCTTATTGCTATAACTCGTATACTATTAAATATATTATGTAATGGCTGAATGCGTAATGTTTACGTTTGCCCGATACCTGTCCACTGCGCATACTACCTATGTTAAAAAATGTAGCACGCCCGCCAAACAGGTCGTTGACCTCACAGACCTTTGTCACAAAAGTTGTGGATGTGCCGGAGAGCGCGCTTATGGAGTTTTTAAGTTCATTCGAGACACATCGTGCGTTTAACCTCGTCAAAAACATTACTTTTTTACTTCGTTGCTAAATTACTTTTCATGCTGCACGACTGTACTTTACCGGATCGGTTAGTTATCTATTTTCTTGGAATTTGCATCACGTTATAGTCTATTTTTATTTAAAAATTTTGAATTTGTACGTTTTTTTTTCTTTCGATTATGTGTTTTTTTTTTAAATTCAACAACATAATCTTAATGGTGAATCTGACCGACTTTTATGAGAATAGGACCTTGGCTTTTTCGAACCACTGCTACCATAGCTCATCATTCGTCCAAAGTCGCAATATCATTTGTTTTCTCAACTAAATTCCTAATTCTTGATCCTCGTTATCCTCCGAACAGTCATTTTAAACTCAAACCATTGAGCACCGCCAAGGAACTTATAACCGATTCTAGCGTTAACAATAGGACAGCAGTTTTATCAATGCAATTGGGACTTCAGTTATGAACGAATTTCCGTAATAAAAAATTGTAGATTCATCTTTAAAGTTGGTGGCCTGAAGGTAGATGATCAGTATACAATTTAGTACACACCAGAATTGCGTTCGTCTGTCAACCTTAGCCAATAAAAACTTATGTCAAAAATACTTTTACAATAAGACTTTACAAGAACAAAAGATAAGCCTATACTTGAAATAATAATATAATCTACGCCCACAGTAATACCGGTACCTACGTATTATAATGAGAAGTCAAAAAAACTTCGTGTCTCAGTAACAAACCTGTAAATACATATATCTTTATTAAATTCAACAGGCTTTTTATAAACTCAAATAAAATCTAGAAATAAATATTCTAAAACTACTGGCAATTTTACAATTCATTCTCGTGTCTCTGTTTTTTTATTCATTTTGTAATACGACGCTTCGAATACTATACAGTATTAACGGTCACGGAAGATTGGAGATAAAATGAATTTGTCAATGTTTTAATAAAAATAATGAGTTCTAAAAACAGCTGACTAATAGTAGGTAGATGTTCTTATGTTCCTTCTTTATTAACGGGATCACACCGTACTGTCATTATCTACAGATCCTAGGTAAATACCAGAAATATGCAATAATTTAATTTTTTTTTATTGCTTAGATGGGTGGACGAGCTCACAGCCCACCTGGTGCTAAGTGGTTACTGGAGCCCATAGACATCCACAACGTAAATGCGCCACCCATCGTGAGATATAAGTTCTAATTCTCAAGTGTAGTTACAACGGCTGCTCCGTCCTTCAAATCGAACCGCATTACTGCTCCACCGCTGAAATAGGCAGGGTGGTGGTACCCACCTGCGCGGACTCACAAGGGTCCTACCACAAGTAATTTACATTTAAATGGCACGAAGTGTAAACGTCAATCAATTCGATACCGACTGCTTCTAAATTTTGTGTTCGCAATATTAAAATCGTTACGAGTCACAATAGATTAACTGTTGTTGAGGTCTGCCGGCCCGTATCTCCCATCGATGGTGAACATGGCGTAGCTTTTTTGACTAACAGACAATGATCTCGGACCTCGAACGATGTACATCCATAAAATGAATACCAACGGTTTTTTGTTTAAAGACTTATTGTAACGCGTTCATGACACCGATGCTAAATGTAGTGTTAATTCTCGTCAATAGCTAATTCTAGAAGCTACTTTATTTCGTGTTTTTTAAAATAGATCTTTCCCAATTGGGTGTATTTTTGAAATGTGTGTGAATAACCAGAATTTTCTATTTAAATTGATCACTAGTGCTCACGGCTTGGAATAAGTTCATTCTGATTATTATTGATAGTATTTATTATTATTTTTAATTGCCCTTGTAGGTAGACGAGCACACGGCCCACATCATGAAGAGTGGTTACTATCACTCATGGATTGTTACGATTACTGGTGTTAGGATATATGTACATAGTTCCTGAGCTTATCGCGTTCAAAAAAACAAACTCTTCAGCTTTATAATATTAGCACAGATATTGTCAACTGATGCGGTGCCGTCAAATTTACGCTTTGATCTATGGCCTCAGTGACCACTTAACACCGGGTCATCATAATACACGAAAATAATTAGCCACCGACTTAAGTTAATTTACAGAGACAAATTACCGTTATAAAATTAATTAGACTTTAAGACAAAACGAATTTGTGAATGTTGATATTTTAAACAACCTGTAATACTTACCGGTATTTTCCCTTTTAAACATTAATCCCAGAATCGTTCTTTAAAATCTAGGCTATCGGTTAACCAGGACCACTGTAACAATCGTTTTTTATCGCGTCATTTTATAGCTTATTGTTGTGTGCCGTTTCTCAAACAGTTATGTTATGCTCGCTGCACCGGCTACGAACGCGTCACGAATGCTTTAAAAAATATACATTCGACAATCTAACTCGGTGTCTTCAATTACGCAAACAATTTCGGTTTCGTTGAAAACTCTGGTGTGTATTTTAAAATCGTGTAGCTACTAGCATCTTGCATGAGTAATTCGTTCATAACATATTTGAAGTAATTAAACAGGTGTTTCTTGAATTGGTACGTTGGATTTTGAATAAAAAAAATACTTAGATGCTTCTTTTATGATTAGGCAACGTCGTTAATTTATATCCTTATTTTTATCTTAGAAATTATGAATGATAATCGATAAAACGGAAGTTCGTTAATAAACCCGGAAAAAATATACCAGTTACTGAACTGGTTTTGTCATTCCCTAGATATGCAACTGGTTTATTTAGGCTTTGGAAACGGTTCCCTTTGATATATCCATTGCTCACTGAATGAGACGGCCAGTGCATTCGTGTGTAATGTTAACAGGCCGAGATTCAAACCCGGAAAGCAGGTATCAATTTTCTCGAGTATATAAGCCCGCAATGTATTTCAATCAATTATACAGTACAACAATTGTGGCGTCTAGCAAACCATTCAATAACTAGATTTGGAAGTGAGCGTGTTTATTCAAATACAGCAAATAATCTCTTGATCATCATATCAAATCTTTCATCTCGTCTTTGTATTCTTGAAAATGCTCATCTTAGCTACGGAAAATTAAAACAAATCGCTAAGGCCAAGGCCCTACATAGCAGTGACATGATTGTTACCCATACTATATATTTTTCCCTTAGTTATTTGCTGGTAGCTTAAGGGGCTAATTCCAACTTCACGCGAATGTGTAGGTGAGCTCACGGGCCTGTAACAATTAGCTAACAGTAGCCCTAGCAAGAGCAGTGGTTCGCAAAATCTACCATCGGATCAGAATAGTGACCCACTGAGAAGATCCGATGAGAAACTCAGTCGATTGCGTCTATGGGATACTTTATAGCATATGCGAACTGTCATAAGGGCACGATATCAATTGAAATCAGGAATGCTTTGTGCTGCTCTTTAACAAAATTCGAATGGAACGGCCCTTAGTCATATCTGTAAGGATCTGCGAAGTAATTTCAATCGTAACATACACGAGTCGACAGTTGTGTGTATGAATGTTGGTCATGTTAAACTCAATTGACACGTGCCATCTGAGTCATTACATCGCTAATGATGTGCATATGCCGTTTCACGAGCTATTACATCGTGACCTTCCGTTAAATCACGTAATTACGCCCTCAAGAAATTTCCGCTTACGTCAATTAATACTCGACAATTGTTCGATTCGGTAAAGTTTTTCATAAAAAGACACCAATATATCTGAGTTTAAATTTAATAGACGTTTTTATTTTGAACATTTAAAAAAGCGTACTACTGTTGTAACTTCAAGAGCTAGCTCCAACTTATTTATTGCATTAGTGGAAACGACCTCTAGACCAACTTGGTGTTAAGTTGTTAGCAGAGCAAATTATAATTTTGCGGGTTTCATTTTTATTACACGATGTTATTCCTTCACCGTGGAAATCAATCGTGAACATTTGTTGAGTACGTATATCATTAGAAAAATTGGTACCCGCCTGCGGGATTCGAACACCGGTGCATCGCTAGATATGAATGCACCGGACGTCTTATCCTTTAGGCCACGACGACTTCAAATATATGTATATATCTTCGTAAGTTTCACAAACAACAATACGCAATTCGCAACACGGTACGAATTGAATTAGTACTCATGAAGGAAATCGTGGTTGCTTTGTATGTTCCTCTCTTAGAATGTCGCCGACCTTCATAACACGTTAAAAACCTTTGCAAATCGTGTGTGTCCTTTACAGGGTTCACGACGGTATTTTAGAAAGTACATATATCTGTCATTTATCTTTTATTTCAATTTAAATTTACTGTTTGTAATGTGTTTGTTCCTATTAGAATCTGAAGTAAATCGGGTTGTGGCTATAAAGCTAGTTCGCGTTTCAACCCTGTCTATTAATTCAAGGTCCGATCTCCGCTGAGGCAATACGCGAATGGTAAACCGTCGACGTCGCCCAAAGCACGTCATTACGAATCCTCCTGATCCATTAACGGTGCTTTTAGGCACCACAAGCACCGGTCACCGTCCTCGTCGAACCCGTCGCTTGCGACGAAGGGCTCGACGAGCGAACTAACCAATAGACACAGCCCACTGAGTTTCTCGCCGGATCTTCTCAGTGGGTCGCGTTTCCGATCCGGTGGTAGATTCTGCGAAGCACTGCTCTTGCTAGGGTCAGTGTTAGCAACTCTCCGGTTGAGCCCCGCGAGCTCACCTACAAACGTTAGGGTGAAGCTGAAATAGCCTCTCAAGGCGATCGCGCACTAAAAATCTTGTGACATCCTTTTATTATACTATATCTATATCTATTATCTATATAAACATACTGTAGCTGCATCGAATAATGTTCTTACTTCTTCTATTGTTTAGGAATCTAAAAAAATGCATTATAGAATCATTATGTTATAATTGGCGCACACACTTTTCAGTTCACATATCTTTTATTAAATAGAATAATACCTTTAAAAATATAGAAATATGTAATATAGAATAAGAAAATATAGGTTTACTCTAACAGTTTTTAGGATGGGGCAGTAGTTCTAAATAGTTTACGCGTAATTTTCATTTTCATTAAGTGAATTTAATTTCAGTGAGTCACAGTGCAGACTGGCACTCGTTAGAACTAAAAATACCAATTATCATTTTTCGTATAATTTATTTCGCTAATTGAAAATGAATAAAAATGACATGACATGCGGATTCAACCGTAAAAGACTTATATCTTTTCTGAAGTCAACAAAACTTTTCAAAACTTTAACATAAAAAATATGAATAATAATTCTTGAAGTATCGAATTTTTTTTTATTATCAATAATAAATATTTATTCGTTTTATAACATCTTTCGTCTGCTAACCGTACACTATTCATTACGTACAATCGTGTACTTAAGAGGCCGCGGCGACAAAACTTGAAATTTTCAAGCGTGACAATAAACGTATTCATCAACGTCTTCGTGGAAATATTTGTAATTATACAATTAAATTTGAAGGTATAATGCAATTATTAAATCACACAGATAAAAAAAAACCTATAATAAACGCGATACTTTCTCTATTTATCCTTAATGCTATGGTGTTTGTGGTGTGGTGGTGGTGGTGTTTAGTGACAATACATATCTAACGTTTGTTATTTCTGATAATTAATACATATCACATGATCAAAGCTACAGATAAACCAAGTATTTATAATGAGACGTAATTGATAATAATGATTCGCGATTAAAACTACGTTTTACAATTTAATCTCGTGTCAGACATTATCACAAGAACTTTAAAAACTGTAAACGTTAGTTTTAGTAAACGCTAGATTAAATCGAATTTAATCAAGCCAATCACAGTATCTTTTAAGAAAATATCAACACCATAATCCCTAAAACTAACACGCAATATCTCTTTCCCATGAATTTATTATTAAAATTTTGTAATATAAAACAGAGAATTGGAGGAGGGTATATTTGGAACTTCCTTATTTCATTTGTTATATATATTTTATGGCATAGTTACAACAAGCTTTAATGGCGTCCCGTAATTGTGTTTTCAAGAAATTGCATTTAGTGCCTTCACTTATATGGCATATGTATAATGAAGCGGTAAGTTTAGCGGTAGGCAGCGGCTTGGCTCTGCCCCTGGCATTGCTGAAGTCCATGGGCGACGGTAACCACTCACCATCAGGTGGGCCGTATGCTCGTCTGCCTACAAGGGCAATAAAAAAAAAAAAGCCTTGCAGTTTTACTAGTGGACCGAACACAATCACCAACAGCCATATATAAGACTAGCTGTACCCGACTGCTTCGCTGGGCATTTAAAATTAACACTATTATTTCTCACCCCCTCAAAGACTCTCATCATTAACGCCCCCGGAACTGGTGTAGGAAGTCCAACTCTCATATTAGCCTATCCATTAAGTACATGTATTTTCTACATGGATACCAAGTTTCAAGTCAATCGGATGCATGGTTCAGTAGTTATAACGGAACATCCATAAAAACCAGTGTAGATTTATATATTAGTATAGATTTTTTTTTGTCCACAGTGGAGAATCCAAACTTCGACCAAGGCTACTTCGGACCATGGCGTGTTTGCAAGAAGTTGCTCTACAACAGGGAGAAATGTGGGACGGACGTTTCGAAGTTCCGACCGTCAAGTGAGTACTTGGCATTTATTTACGGGCCGATCGTTCGAAAGTCACGATTTAGCTAAAGAAGATTACGAAGTCAAAAGAAATCGTAACGTCACGATAGTGATCCGAAATGCATTTGTGAATGTCGTTTTATTCTTTGTGTGAAAGTTAATAAGAACTGCTTATTTTTTTGTTTCGAATATTGTGGAAGAAAAAGAGGGCTTTTGAATGAAATTCAGTACTACATTTCGCTGTCTATTAGGAACTTATTTACTTCATCGTGTTTCTCTGACATGTTTCAAGGCTATTAATTTCCCACAGTGAGCTCCCCACTTTGACCTATTTTCTGGTGGCTTTGTTTCGTGGAACGACGAACAACAGAGCCTAGTAATTTTTCATAAATATAAAACTAATTCTGCGTTTATTAGCCTTATGTTTTAGAAAATCACTCTTCAGAACCTATCATGATTATTATTAAACGTTGATAAATGCTTACGAGAAATTTCATGTAATAGGATATTCGATCACAATATTAATTTCGCATTTCCGTGAAAATATTTCATTAAATAGCTCAACGTTTATCGACATTTTACGCAAAATAAGCTACTTAAGGCATAAATAAAATATTTTTGCAATTCGTACGCATAATAAAAAACACTTATGTTTAAAAACCGTTAATCTACTTTAAGTAACATTAACATAAACTTTAAACTTTACGAGTTTCACTATATATTTTGTATAGAGCTAGGAGTAGCGTACGATTGAATGAAAAATGAAGTACTGCAAGAGATTCAAAAGAAGCGAGAATAATTAAAGTGCTATAAGAATGAATATATAACGGTATCAACTAGAAATTAACATACCTACATATTCTAATCATTATAATTACTAGGGCTCGAAATTATTTTACACGGAAACCGTTGTTTGGGAATATAGGGAATTAAAATAATTGCAAGATTAAGCCGCGTCCATAATCAGGTGTATTACGTTTCTATGCCCCGGAAAATTATTATTCATAAAAACCACCGAACACTGCAGCCTTACACATCAAATTTCCTGGTAATTCAATACTTCGCCATAAGGGAGGGGTATCCGAAGTGAAGTTGATTGAAAAAAACAAGTTTAACAAAGTTGTAAACGACCGCGTTAATATTCATACAGTTAAACTTGAATTTACATTACACTATTATTTATACAACTGTCTTTCAACGAAATTGGATTTTAATTAACGTTTCGAGGTCCATACTTGTTGTTATACTAGTGATATACCGTATTGTGCGTCTACGGGTTGCTACAACGGTTCTGTCTATTTCCACATCAGAATCACTCTCTTCTTTTTCTCCACCTTATCCCACTAGGTGGGGTGGGCACAGCTAATTTTTCTCTTCCATTCTCTTCTATCAGCCGTCATCTCAACACTCACTCCTCTCTCTCTCTCATATCGTCATTCACACACTCCATCCATGTCTTCTTCGGTCGACCTCTTCCCCCTCTATCTTGCACTACCATTTCCATACATCTCCTAGTCACATGCATCTTCTCTCTACGCACACAGAACCACATCAGAATCACTCGTTTCGGTTTAAAGGTTACATTGTAAAACCCGAGTAAGTCTGGAGCTCAATATGCTTTACAAATGTTCAAATATTCTCGGTCCAAAACTTTGTGATAGATCATTAAATTGCTATTTTGACAGTCGACAAAGTGTAAAAGGTCTTTTACAAAATCGCCCTAAATTTTTAGGTATCTCAATAGTATCATTAGCAGATATGATTTAAACAAAAACTATTACAATACAATTTGAAAAAGACGCTTTTAACAAAACAGATCTACGTCTGTACAGTATTTTGTCTGCGATGTTTGATACGATCAATTAATATCACAATTGAAGCGTCTAATAGTCTCGTTTCTTTGCCAAGACTGTGCGCCCTTCATTCTATTTCAGTAAGTAGGTTTTATTTACAATACATTTTCAACCAAAGCTTTCACTATTTTATTGTCTAGTACATCGACTAGAACGAAAGCATACTCGTCGATATATCTCGCAAAGTCAAAAACAGAATTCGAATTTGGACTAGTTAAAATTGTACATATTACGTACTCCTCAATTGACTATTCGCTGACTGGACATTGATAACCTTGAACGACATACCACAAATTCGCTTAACACCAGTTTTATTTAATTGAAAAAAAAAGGTTTAAAAAACAAAAAACAAAACGCTTTTATAGAATTCCAACTAAAAATAAAAATAAAAAATTTTGTTTTTTTAAACTATTATTTATTTTTCATTTTTTAGTTGAATTTAAATTTTTTCAATATTTTTTTTAATATTGAATTGTCATCAGTCCTTAATAAGTATGCCAAATTTCGAGTTAATCTGACGTTTTAAAGGGGGTCAAAACCATGTTCAAAGATTCCGTTACAAACATACATACATACGTGTGCAGTTAATAAAAGCATATTAATAAAGTGCAGTAATAAAATAACTGTTTTCTCTTGAGAACAGATGAAGGCGACGGAATCGGCTCATTTCTACTAACCTTCTCAGCATCGGTGATGTTTTCAACTAATTAACTAATTTCAGGCAAATTTGTTATTAATTAACATGTATCGTACTTACGTAAGCTATACTGGTAATTCAATAATTAATCGTGTAAGTAAACACGTAGGCACACATTATTCAACAGCTCGAACAATATTAGGCTGTCCTCGTACGTTCATTAGCGGTTAGAGAATTTGACGTTCAAAATATTATGCGCGTAATATGTTCGTCACGATAATCTCGTTTGCTTAAATTGAATACCCGTAGAGGGAAAGTATCTGATTATGGAATACATGTAAATTTAAATATAAACAGTATTTGTAAAACTAATTTTATGTTTTACTATCGCGCTTTTATTGTTATTATATTGCTTCGAATATCGTCGTAGTCAAACCAAAATCTGCTATGTGCACTTTTTGAGATTTTTACTTTTTGACTTTTTCGTATAGTTCACAGCCCTATCTACTGTATACAAAAAAACTGTTATGTGTCTATAGCTTTAATATTTATCTATAGCTTTCATTTGATATAGTTCTTAAAAATTCACCTTCATATAAAATTTTATACGAAAATGTTTTTACTCGTTAATTCAAAATGAGTTCTTGCATATAACAGATTTTGGTTTGACAGCGACGATATGTCAATGACAATAAAACACAAGATTTTTTTCTCAGCGCTTTAAAAATGTATACTGACGATAGGCCAATGGTGAGCTGAATAGTGAATCTCAGAATAACTGAGTAGCTAGTGTGTGTACTCAGTCAGATAACGTAATGGACTGAGTCCTTAGTAGTCCAGTTAGGTAGTAGGCAACTTAGCAATGCTCCTTCCATCTAACTAATGTGCCTACACGCCTTCCTT
Source organism: Bombyx mori (assembly GCF_030269925.1). Lineage (NCBI taxonomy): Eukaryota > Metazoa > Arthropoda > Insecta > Lepidoptera > Bombycidae > Bombyx > Bombyx mori. The sequence continues at coordinate 7,257,343 of NC_085120.1, read as the reverse complement.
CGCCATGAGTACGAAACATAGAGTTTATCTGTGTTATACTGCTAGTTTATTGGATTATGCTTAAAGAGGTAATTGGCAGGTCGGAGAGATGATAATAAATATCGCAGAATAGACAAATGTCAGACAATTGTCAATACATCCTAGATGCAGAAACACACGTAGACAATAATAGAAATGGACTGATTATTTAGTCAGAACCGCGAGGAAGGTCTGGATGCGCGTTGTTCAAAACCGTAAGAAATGAGAAAACACGAAAGAAACCCACACTCAGCATTGGGTGGCTTAGGGGGGTTGATCGTTGTATTTGAGTCCAGCATCGTACACTCCATCTGCATTTACCCAGCAGGTTTCACTCTTACAGCATTATCGACAATTCGTACAAAATGTAAATGAGTGATATTATCATAAAAATGTAATTATTACAAAAAAAAATTTGAAAAATGTCAATGTATACTAAGACTATGCTTATGACTCACGTATTTAAACTGTTTACGGTCACAGCATGTTTTAAATCAAAGTCCTATCTATGCTAACTTTGATAAGGACTTCCTATTTGTCGGCAATGTTTATATAGTGAATGCTGAGACAACATAAAAAAAAACGTTTTTTATTTACCTAAACTTAAAAGCTACCTTGTGAAAAATGGTAGGTACTTTCTCAACATTAAATATTTGAAAATTTTAATTTGGTCATAGTTCAGTCAAATAAGCCTTTCTATATTTCTATCCAGCTAGACTTCGCATTACATTTAGGGGTCAAGTTTTCTCAGTTCATTGGTCGTAATCGTCAACTAATGTGTTGAGTAATTAGTTTTAGTGCCGTCTTAACTGTTTATTTGGAATGCAATTACGTATAAAGTAGCGGAATTTTCCAGTACTCGACTACTTATATACTGGTAGAGCGTATTGAGAACTCACACGGAATGATACTACGATCTTGCCTATTTCGGCCGCAAACCAATCAAATCAAAAATCCTTTCGAGTTTGAAGAGCAGAACAATGGTGATACCTACATAAAATTTGGGACTTAAATTTAACTTTCAATATAGTGTGTGACAGTATTCATGTGGCGATATCTATGGGCTCTGACACTGACTTAGAAATGAAGCGCAGCTATTTTTTTTTTTGTAGAGGTATATACACGGGTTGACGAACACACATTCTACTGGATCTTATAGAGCACAATTAAATGGCGTATAAAAAAAAAATTTAAATAAATAAAATGTTTGAGTTCTGGAGACCTTTAAGCGGGAACTTAAGAATATTCTGAGCAGAGATAAGCAAGACAGTGATACCGACATAAACGTGCTTAAAACACGAGCTGCTAGTTATTCCGTTCAACAACATTGTATTTTAATAGTAATTAAAAATATTAAACACATTCATTCGCTACTTGTAAGCATCGACACCGGCATGGGCAGTCACTTGTTATCAGTTTTCCTAATTAAAAATTAAATCCTAGCATAACATATTTTATAAAATTAAAATAAATATTTTACTTTAGGCAGATGAACAGACGGTTTTAAACGTAACTCTCTGTTATGACATTGAATATGTAAACCATTGCTAACGAAAGATTAATGGAAAGTATGTGTGAAACACGCATCGATTCACGTTACGTACATGCGATTTAAAAAAATATATGAGTAATAGAATTTAATAACAGAAATATATTTCGTTCGTACAAAATAGAAACTTATTTCCTTTGCAAAAACGATTCGCTTTTGTTCGGTGACAATTTGCAACTAATCTGATTATCATTAAGGCGTGCAAATATTTTCTCTTAAGCATTTTGAAAGTGGTCACAACAATGAAGTGTTTTCGAATGTCTCGTTTCGTATTCTGTCGCACGTACCAGTTCGTTGACAGTCATTCTAAACAACAAAAAAAAAAACGATCTCAAAGTAACAACGCCCGTACATGACAAACGCCAATATTTGTAACACCTTTTTCAAACATGTGCGTTGTGTAAGACGCCAAGCCCGTGTGTGCCTCCTCGTATCAGCCACGTAATGCGAAAACAATGTTATTTCTTATGCATAACTGCTTTATGACATCCTTCATTTGTTATAGAAAACTAGTAATGTATCTCGTTCTGGTATTTAAAAAATATAATCTAACGTTTGATTTCAATGATTGTCTGACTCGGTGATGCGATAGTTAGCAACTCTGACTGTTGCGCCGATGGTCGTGCCTTCGATTCCGATATCGTGCCAACATTGTGTGATGAACAGGTTTGTTTCCGCTTTGTCTGAGTACCTATTGTCCATGGTACTCATAACACAGGGAATCTTAAATTGCGGCCGGATGAGCGTGCATTTGTTTCCAGTTATTTATTATTATTTTTTATCTATTATTCCAATACTTGGCACATAAATGTATTGACTTTATAAAAAAAAACAATGTTACACTACAATCGCCTTCGGCCGCGAGTATGTATTCGAAAAATCGATAATTGTGTGTATGAATTAACAATACGGCTTTGAGAAAGTTTGTAGTATAGAAGACCTCATAAAATAAAAATTAAATTACAATGATCAATTTTAGAATCATACAGTGCCAACGTAAAATTGCTTAAACTTCATAAACAAATCGTCGATCGTTACACGGAAACAAATTCATAAATCTTATGTTTGATGTACGTGAAATCTTCCATGTCCAATTCGTCACAAATAGGCGATGGAGCAGATGTGCATACTAACTTGTTCGAATGTGGCTGAATTGGGTTGCACAGGTGTTCAATGCAATAGTCGATTAGGATTCAAGACGAAACATGACGCCCATAACAGTTTGTTAAACGCTTTGAAGCTCTAAATATATCCAAAAATGTTCGACTATGTGATGTGCACTTAAAATATCACCACCCTATCTTCTCCCGTGGGTGGCAAAAGGCAACTAAGGGCTTCACCATAGAATGAAAAGAGCTGTCTCTGAGTATTAATTATAAAGAATAGAAAGCAGTCGACGTCGCCCCAAACACGTCATTTCGGATCCTCCCGATCCACTAACGGTGCATTTAGGTACCTCAAGCACCGGTCATCGTTCTCGTCGTTTGAGCCCCGTGAGCTCACCTATTAGTTAAGGCCACTCTTATATAGCCTCTCAAGGGTAAGCTTAGGTAGGAATAAAATAAAAAAATAATTATAACAGCGTTCTGCGACCACTAATCGGCATTTACTGGTGGTTTACAAGTCCGCACAGACTGGTACCACCATCCTGACAATTTCTGTAGTGAAGCAGTCTTGCGATGTGCTTTGAAGGAACAGTCATATATAATACACTCGCTTCAACCTCGTGAAAACGGTTTTACGGTAGGCAGCGGCTTGGCTCAGCCCCTGGCATTGCTGACGTCCATGAGCGACGGTAACCACTCACCATCAGGTGGGCCGTATGCTCGTCTGCCTATACGGCAATAAAAAAAAAAACTTGGTAAAGGAAAATAAAGCACTTAAATATTACTACATATTCAGTTTTACATACTATTTAAATTTAAATACGTCAATGACAAAACCCCGTACGCTCGTAATCGGGTACGTATTCGTAAATACATTATTTCCTTTGTTTAGTAAATGAAAGAGATTTTTAAGTTCGACACGTACAATAAATTCAAACAAGGCTTGGTTTTTAAGATCCACCTGGTGTTGATTTTGAAAGTACTAAGGACACAAACAACCAGTAAGCCATTCTCCGTACAATATCGCTAAATTCAATCCATATACAATGCTGCATTCGTCTAAGTCGTTAGCGAACAATGTTTTCTGCGTAGCGCCAATTGGAACGGGTAAAATCGTCAAATTTAATGAATAATGTTTTCACACATGGGATTCCACGTACTTGCTGCCTTTGAATTTTCCTCGTAACCATGACATAGCTGTCGAGAGGACACCGCTTAGGACATTATTACTAGCGCTTAGTCATGTTCCTGTGTAGATTTAATCAGACGCGTACAATAATTGTGTGCAAGATGCGAATACCTAGCCTCGGTCTTGCCGTCTAATCTCGTCTAGATTTTTTGTTGAATGGTTCCCAGAGCACATAGAAAGAACGACCTGAATGCGACGAGCATCTTGAAACATGATATCAAAGTTTCAATTTACTATTGGACTAGTCTCAAAACCGGAAAATTATTGCAGTATGAATAGGTAGAAAGGTGGCACCAGTGCTAGGACTCACTGCGTAACCATCTGTATTTAAAATATAAATTCCTAGTAAAGTTAAAAAGTTTGAGAGAGTTAGTACTGCAAAAGACAAAATATTAGAAGTAATCATAACTCGAGGATTGTCTCCTGGTTAATAGCCGAAGGCTTATCATGTCTTATAAGGTTTTCTGGCCTGTTAGATCTTGAGGAGGATGTATCATTTGATTTCTTTTTTTTTATTGCGTCGATGGGTGGACAAACTCACAGCCCACCTGGTGTTGAGTGGTTACCAAAGCCCATAAGACATCTACAACGTAAATACCGCCACCCATCTTGAGACATGAGTTCTCATGTCTCAGTTTTTACACTATAACGGCTGTCCCGCCCTTCAGACCGAAATGCATTACAGCTTCACGGCAAAAATAGGCAGGGTGGTATCTACCCGTGCGGACTCATACGACGCTCTACCACCAGTATATGTTATATGTATAGTTCCGATATATTTGGATTCAAAAATATCTAAATGATTGCGGTATAAATTAATTCACTTAAGTTTAACTAATTCTTTAAAAAACGAGAATAATAAAGGCGTGCTAAAAAGTAATCCACGTCATCTGTTTATTATAATTATTATTGTTTAAATTAAATATAATATAATGTGTACAAAACAAAATTATTAGAGTTCTTGGTGAGTACTGTCTGTACAGTACGAGTAGATTTTGTTTGCTCAGAACTCGGCAGATAAATATGATTAAATTTTACGTTTCTTGGTATGTCGAAATCGCCATACATCTATTTTTCATCCGTTACAGCGTCTATTAGGATTCGGCATAGAATAAAATTAGACGAGGGCCCATCACGATGGATTCGTGATCGTCGAATTGAATTGGTTAAGCTAATAAATTTATTTATGATGTTTCCAAGGCAACTACTCTCTATTACAGTATTGTAAAAGCATCCGATAAATATGTTGTTATTAGTCCAGTCCACCAACGTCCAAGATGACCGCAATATTCGATTTTAGAATAAGAGATATTTTTGATTTCACTCGATTTGGGGGAATTAGTGACAAATGACTATTACAATCATTACATGTTGAATTTTAGACATCACAGCTTGAAACATGAGTTTTAAAAGCTCATTTGCATTACGGCTATCCTACCCCTAAACTAGACCGAACCAGCGAATTCAATAAAATAAAACATGTCATTTTAATATTTCTCGGAAACATAATTCACTGTACATTAAATAGTTAAATATATACGAGTACCTACATACATACCTAATATATTCGTAATATTATTAATAGCTACAAAAGTAGCTCTCTATGAATTGCACACACCTAAACCACTGTACCAATTTTGACGAAGTTCAGTATGTAAATAATATGAGCCCTCGAAGAGATTATAAGCTACCTACCTTTCATCCCACTGCTGAGTATGAATATCCGTCCACGCAATAAAAAAAAGAAGAAGTCCATGTAAACAAGTTAAACTAAAACTGAATGTTAGCACAAATAACAAAATCTATGTAAACTCACTCCACTGTATGGTAAGTAGTAGATCAGTATGGTATATAGGATTAGAATAATCATCAGAACCACAATATTAAATGAAACATTTTTATATTCACAATCAATCGTACAACACAATAAAAAACCATTATTCCACAACAGAAAATGACATACCTCTATTGTAACAATTACTTTACTGTTCACCTGAATTGGTCACGGCATTGCATTGAAAGAATACAACCGCATAATGCCGCATATTTTATTAGATATCATGACTCACTTGATGCATTTTGAGACGTGCAAATATGTCGCTTAACCTGTCTTGTCGTACGAGAAACGTTAAATTCAAAAGTATTAAAACAGCTTTCAAAATTATTAGAATGCTTCCCCGTTTTTGCTTAATTTATAACCCACGGCGATTGACTTGTGCTTTTGTATTATAGAAACAGTAGTAACCTTCCGTGGTCTCCAGAGCGAATCCACAAAAACCGTACTAATTTGATTTGAATTTCACTTTTCGACAAAAGTGACGAATACGTGTGAACATTAGTGTTTATAAAGTCTTTTTACAATTGAGTTGTCGCTTTTTTTATTCTACATTTACACACAGTACTGAATCAAACGAATTTAAACATGTATTGGATTGAACACGAATTAAGGATAATTTAATAATTCAACTGATAGTTTTTGTGACTCAAATATCTATTGGGTCGTTAAATTTTATATTGTATAAATAAATAGTCGTCTGACGACAAAATTCATGGCAAATTTAGATTAAAACACAAACATACCATGTTTGAAAGAGCTTCTTGAAATCGCTTTGTGAATATAAAGCTCGTTTCAAACTTTTGACCTGCGTTATTTGGTATGTAAATGTTGTAGACACAAACCGGTCCGATGAAGGCGGAGGTTGCACACTTCTAGAACTGACGTCAGATTTTTACGAACACATTTTACGCTTCGTCTTGTATCCAACGGAACGTGTCTTGAAGATACTCAATAAACATTTACTACCAATTTATTTAGTTTTAACGGGTTTTATTAATAAAGTCGTCCCTGTATGATTGTAACAAATTTCAATGGTCTGATATTGTCTGAAAGGCACTAGACCATCTGCCTATATTAAGTTTATATTGTTAACGATTACAAAATTTAAACGGCTAACACTTTTTTTTTCAAATTTCTTAAGGCCTATAACACATTGCTTACAATTTATTATTATTAGCTAAAAACGGAACATCTAATATGAAGCGATTATTGAAACTCAGACAACGACATGAATACCGCTGCCCAACTTAAATCACGATTAGTCTTTATTGCATTCGTCATTAGTTGTCCTACCTCATTGAAACGTAGATTTTCTTCACTAAAGAAATCGGAAGGATTCTGGTACACATTCGGGGAGGCCTAACTTGCAAATATTGGTATTATATCAACAAGCCACTACATACGATTATAAATAACCAACTAAAGATCTTTTAACACAATAATTTCAGAAGCAACAATTAGAATGATCTGGAATCTTTGTAAGATTGCTCCAACAGTTTAGCCACAGTAATTGCGTGTTAACATAATTATATTCCACCGTTGGTTGCATTCTCAATGTCATCCCATTGTCTCGTAATGGTGGTTATTTTTTTTGCATCGTCATGGTCGGTTATATCATCATAACTAGCATTCATTACAACCTCTGAAAAACCATATCTAAGTAAATCATTTCGAATATATATAACATCGTCAATGAATCATTGATAATAACTTGAAGTTTAACTACAATACTTTAAATTAAATACTTTGTCTTTATTTCTACAACTCTCAAAAAAGTTCACACTACTTTCAAATTTTAAATATTGTTTGTAACGAAACTTTAACAATGTAGCCAAGTATACTTCTCATCATAACGAAAGCTACCCATGTTCACATATTTGTCTTAAAGAATTCTAAAATTTATATTAGTTTAGTGTTGAAGATAAGTTTGTTTTTTCCCGTCTGGGCGGAAAGTGGCAACTTTCGTCCCGCTGCGCTAAACAAAGTTGCCGCTTTGCACATTTGTCGGACAAAAGGATAGTTATACAGCCCTTGGAAAGTAAAAAAGTAAACCTCAGATCACATATAATTTTTGGCCGAGGCTAAGCCTTTTCTTATTTTCCTTCCCAATGGGTGTAATATACTATTTTTCTCAAGAATGCCACAATGAACTTAAAGTGTAATATACCATTCGATAATTACCAACCGCGCCTTATCGTTAAATTCTGTTACTCTGAAATTGTAACGCGAGTACCCAACACCGAGGTGTTAAAATATTCAGTTCACATTACTTCATAGATAGTGACGTAAGCCGTATTTACCGCTTCGACTCAATCAAGTGTGACGATTTTGTAGTACAACGTTATCTGATCTGGTTTCCATTAGAAATTATATTTCTATTAATTTCTATTTAATTTTTCTTATATTCAACCTATAATCGTAAATAAAACACATTAAACACGAGTGGTTTAAAATGTTTAAATATATTTTGTAATTCATGTCGTTGCTATATTCACCAGAACACCCATATACAACATATATATTTTCATTTCCAGATTTCTGTAATTTATTTTAGAGTGCTTTCAAACATCCATATACTGCACTATTACCCTTAGCCTATGGTAATTATCCTCAACAAGCATATACCCGTAGTCGAAAACATGACATTCATTAACAAGAAATGAAGTCACCATAACATACATTGCTAATGTACAGAAAAATATTAATCCAGTTAACAAGAATTTTATTAGTGTGACACGAATTAAATATGATATCCATTAGCGAAATAAAACAACATTAGTTGACAAGAAAGGCTTTTAGTTGGAAAAGTGTCCAGTGGCATGATACAAAAACCTTGACACTCGCTCCGTTATTAAATACTCGAAAACTCTTTTAATGGGAACTAAATACAAATATTGGAATACAAACTTTATGACTAGTAATAGTAAGTAACTAATAAATGTGCGGATATTTAGTTTTATGGACACATTTTTATGATGACTACATAATAAAGTGAAAGCTCTCTTGATATGTCAATAAAACGATTTTTAAATATCTATATTAGATCCATTGAAATGAAGGAATTAAAAACAGTCCCCAAAGTAGGAAATCCTCCGATAAATTTTTCAAATGAAACAATACTTTACATCACTTCGGCGCGGTTCTATGTGTTTTGTCGACTAAGCCCTTGTGACCATTGATGCTCGGTGATGTTAAACTCTCATCGGTAATGTCAGCTGTTCGCATAAAACGTCCACAGCAAAGTTCGCAAAATAAAAATGAGTAATAATAGGAAAGTTGCGTATTCGCGTGACTCAAGTCACTTGTGGCCTTAATGTCAGTCAGTTGTCTGTTCTATTTAGTACGGGATATTGTTGTGGTCAGTCTGTTTGCACAAGCCCTACATATAGGACTGACACGAAACAACTCTATCGGTTTTTGTGTGCGAAGGTTACGAATTATTCTGAGCTGATGGTGAGATCCTATTATTTAGTGTAAATAACAGGAGTAGTAATTAAATTTCATGAGGTAAATTTCACTTATACATGTTTTGGTGTATATGAAGGGAAACATCATATTTAAGCAACGTTTTTTCGTAGCTCTGTAATATCCAACATCGAAAGATTATTTGATTTAGTGATCTATTTTTTACGCTTTTCTCGGATCGGTCGACATTTTAATATTGTATTCAAATTTCCTTAGATGCTTCTTGCTTAGATGGGTGGACGAGCTCACAGCCAATCTGGTGTTAAATTGTTATCCGAACCCATAGACATCAACGACGTAAATGAGACATAAGTCTCCGGTCTGCGGAAAGGTTTATGCAATACGACGACTGCCCCACCCTTTAAACCAAAACGCAATACTGCTTCACGGTAGGAACAGGCAGGGTAGTTTTACATACCGGGCGGGTTCACAAGACGTCCTACTACTAGATAAACTAAAGTATTCGAAAATTTGGATATAATAAACGCGAGGTTAAACCGTAAAAATATAATAGTTTTAATCTTAGTCAAAATTAAATAGATTGATTTTTTTTTACCTTCCACAGCTGCCGTTTACATTTCGGGAGTGGTCGCAGTAGTAGGCGTGACGATCCTGGGGATCTTCTGCATACTGTCAGTGCTTCAGCTAGCGATGATCTCGTCAAAAGAACGTGTCGCCATGAAGTACACGCACCTGGTTATGATGAAGCTGTCTTTAGCTCTGTTGGCAAGTAAGTGCGTCCTATTCATCTATAAGCAGTCGTAGATTAAAGACAAGTTGCCCAGTTGTTTACGTGAAAGGTGGTACGTCCTATCCTGTCTATTTCTGCCGTGAAGCAGTAATGCTTTTCGGTTTGAAGGGTGGGGCAGCCGTTGTAACTGTAGTGAGACCTTAGAGCTTATGCAACTATGGCGGCTTAGAATTTTTTTTACTCGGTAGCAATCGCTCGATACGAGTACAAACAACAAAACTTCCGCGATGGAGAAATAACAACGTGTATCAGAAAATCCAACCCGCAAAATTTATAAACATGCGTATTTATCGGTAAAATGAATACATACATCTTGTTGTATATTTACGCATAACGATGTGCACGGATGATTACAATCATCTTGCTAATTCATGTCTCGAGTTGGATGGCGGCATTCACTTTATGAAATCTATCTAACCACTTAACACGAGGTGGGCCCATTCACCCATCTACTGCGATCGCACGTGTAAGCCCGGTGATATCATATGTGGCTCATGCTATAGATGTTGCAGTTTTTTCCGAATGTGTACTTACATTATAATTAATGGCGTGGTTGGTAATGAATGATAATGAAAATATTGTCCACGGCTAACTTATATTTTTTCTTTTTTTTTGTTGCTTGGATGGGTGGGGTGGAAGGTCTCACTTTTTACAGTACAACGGCTATCCCGCCCTTCAAACCGAAACGCATTACTGCTTCACGGCAGAAATAAGCAGGGTGGTGATACCTACTCGTGCGGACTCACGTGCATCGCTACATACGAATGCACCGGATGTCTTGTCCTTTAGGCCACGAGGACTTATTTATTAAAATCTTCAACGGATCGTTTGGAGCCTCTGGGTCTGCGGAGGGACTTCGGTTCCCTCTGTATTTTGTACCGCATGTTCCATGGGGAGTGCTCTGAGGAATTGTTCGAGATGATACCAACGTTTCGTTTTTACTATCGCACCGCCCGCCACCGGAATAGAGTTCATCCATACTACCTGGAGCCACTGCGGTCATCCACAGTGCGTTTCCAGAGATCTTTTTTGCCACGTACCATCCGGCTATGGAATGAGCTCCCCTCCACGGTGTTTCCCGAGCGCTATGTCATGTCCTTCTTCAAACGAGGCTTGTGGAGAGTATTAAGCGGTAGGCAGCGGCTTGGCTCTGCCCTTGGCATTGCTGAAGTCCATGGGCGACGGTAACCACTCACCATCAGGTGGGCCGTATGCTCGTCTGCCTACAAAGGCAATAAAAAAATAAAAAAAACCATAACGAGTCGACGATAGTTCATTAGGAGTTAAATACTAATTCAAACTGAATATAAATGCAGCCAGTTGTTGTACAATTTCAAGAACTCTAGGAACTATATCAATATCCAGGTCGAATTAAGTCCCGCTAGGTTGAAAGTGCGAGATTGGAAGTAATTTTCTAGATTAAACTATTATTGCACGCTGATGTAGTAGTAACGCAATCTCAAAATGCATATTGCCTTGCAGTCGATTTCTTCGTAAAATTCAGTTATTAAATAGGCAATATTTTATGCATGAAAGGTAAAGGTATTTCACCAATTCAATTAAACCAATAAACGGTTTTTTTTCTTTCTCGGCGTAAGAAGAAAGAAGTGTCGTAAGAACTGACTAAGGAATTTGCCGTAAAATGGGCAATCGGTTACATTATCTGATCAATTGATATTATATCAACATTGATATTATATCAGATTGGAATTCGCATACTATTGGCATTTACTGGTTTTAACTAGTATTGTACGCCTCCAAGGGTTGGTATCTCCATCTCGCCTATTTCAACCGCAAACCAGATAAGCGATTCGATTTGATGGGTTGAGTGGATCGTTATATAATACAATTGATGCTTCAACCTGGTGTCTCTAAGTAGGTGTCGGCATTCAAATGGATATCCGGTAATCACTTAACATAAGAGGAGCCAGAAGATCGCCATTTTACCCAATAAACAGACCTATTTAAAACTTAATTAGCCGGCAATATCTATCCGGTAATCACTTAACACAACGGGAGCCGGGAGATCGCCATTTTACCCAATAAACAAAGTTGTTTAAAACTTAATTAGCCGGCATCAAGTTTGGCCTGATTTAATTAATAATTCGCGAAATTTCAGCATTACTGTCAATAGCGGCAGCCGGTCTGTTCGCCGTCCAAGGCGATGACAGGGGTTTCTATTTGAAGAGAGGAGAGGCGTTTTACGTCCAGGTAATTGTTTCATTCTAAACTTCGGAACACAGAAACAGTAGGAAATGAGAAAGCCATTATAGAAACTCGCGCACGCCCATACGTTTTTTGCACAAACATTATAGTGTGGATTGAATGGAAACATTTCATTTGTCATCCGCAACTGCTTAGGCGAGTTTTTTCGGATTCAGAGCTGCAAGACATAATTACGTAATATTTATTGGTAATGTTTGCAATCTCTTAAACGTGATATTTGAAGATTCCTCTAAAAACACCTAACAATTTTTTTTTCTGATTTCAAAGATAGTCCTCATCGCGTCGACGCTATAATAATAATAATAATAATACAATTTGCGTTAGAGGTAGAAGGGCGTGACCACATTTTACTGGTCGTAGGACCTCTTGTGAGTCCGCGCGGGTAGGTACCACCGCCCTGCCTATTTCTGCCGTGAAGCAGTAATCCGTTTCGGTTTGAAGGGTGGGGCAGCCGTTGTAACTATACTGTGATCTTAAAACTTATATCTCAATTACTGGCAGATGGTACTGGACCTATCATCCTCCCTATTTCTGTCTTGATGCACTCACTCGCTCCGGTTCAAAGCATTATCCAATTGTGATATTGTTGAATCAAATTACAAAACCATTCGCTTTAAACAATATTTTTAAACTGTATCGAACTGACCGTATTGATTTCAATAATAGTATTGCATGATGAAATCCGTTCGAATTCCGTTCTCGTGCGATAATATGATCTTGGACCAGAAAATCCGCGTGTTAACTGATTTTACTTGTCTCACGAAAGGCCGGTGACAAGCTCAGCTAAATTTATTCGAATTTAAAAGAAACACTTAAGCGGTGCGTCATGTTGGTCAAAGAATATTGAATAATGACGTCAAAGTTCATAATGTCTGACCAAAGATAATCGCAAAGAGTGGAACTAGCGTTATTGGCACTTGTGCTTTAGCTAGTTCCCTGCGTCTAGTTACGTAGATGATAATTGATCCTCTTTACTTTAAGTATCTCTTTCTCATTACAGATAGTATGCATAGTAATTAATTCAGTGCTGTTCATAATGTCGTTGTACGACACCCTGTTCTCACGAAGAGTTGGAGGAGATCCCACGAATCCCCTGGGCGAACCTGACAGTACGACCATCAACAACCCCGGCTTCAAAGATGGAAGAGGTAATTGTTTTTTGTTAAAACATTTCATGTGATCTTTTTATTTAATACTATTGCTGTGAGTGAAATGCATGGTTTTTTTTGTACCTAAGCTGATAGATAGCCTTGAGAGGCTATGTCAGCGTAACCGGGCGAGTAGGTGAGCTCACGGGGCTCAAACCGGAGGTATTGCTAACACTAGCTCTACAAAGAGCAGTGCTTCGCAAAATCTACTACCGTATCGGAAACGCGACCCACTGAGAAGATCAGGCGAGAAACACAGTGGGCTGTGTCTATGGGTTGATTTACTCGTCGAGCCCTTCGTCGCAAGCGACGGGTTTGGCGAAAACGGTGACCGGTGAAATGCTATAAGAAATCTATTTGTTGAAAAATCTCATGTGCATTCTCGTGCGATAGTAATACTACTAATAATGGTAGGAGGGCGTATTGTGAGCCCGCACGGGTAGATATAACTGTCCTGTTTATTTTAGCCACGATGCAGTAGCGCGTTCCACTTTGAAGCGTGGGACACCCGCTATACAATGCAATTGAGACATCTATATAGTAGTCGATAAAAAATGAACTACATGCTCTCAACTCAATATTGTAAATGAAGTGCAATAAATAAAAAAAACTAATAGAACAAAAAATACGCCACGTATATCATTTAACCTACATATTGGGATAATATGAAAGAAATAGAAAATATCCTTGTTTATTTTTTCGTTCGTGCCACATTCAAAAGAGATGTTAGTTTTAAAAAAAAACGAAAGGGAGCCAATTAAGGTGGCGCCATAGTAGTAACAAGTTGAATTTTTTTTTAAAACTCTTTTTAAAATTGCTATATATCATATCATTTCCTACATTAGCGCACTTTCGGAGTCTCCCAACTACAATGTTCTGTTTAAAGGTAGACAATTTTTCAACTTTTCCCCTATACATGATGGTGCTCCTTTGGGTCGCGTATCCGATCCGGTGGTAAATTCTGCGACGCACTGCTCTTACCCCTAGCAAGAGTGTTAGTGTCAGTGTTAGCAACACTCCGGTTTGAGCCCCGTGAACTCACCTACACACGTTAGGGCGAAGCTGAAACAGCCTCTCAAGGCTATCAGCATCGGTAGGAAAAAAAAGAAACCCTCTACCTTCCATGCTTTCTGAGGCAGTGATGATAACTTATGTATTATAGGGATATCGATGACGGACGCTTCCGGTAAGCCGTACAGCACCAACGGCCACGGCAGCGTCGCCTCCATGAACACAACCGCCACAACGCTTACGGGGCTGTCGGATGCCAGCACCATCACCAGGTCGCCGCTGCGGTCCTCGCTGAAGAAGCCGCGACCAAGAGAAGGGGAACCGGGCGGCCTGGGTATACAGAACCCAGGGTACTCGGGACATTCGCCGCCCTTAAACAGGAACGGAAGCCAGAAGAAAGTGCGCATCCAGACTCACAGCACCGAGGTATGAATCTTGGACCGCTCTGATATTATCGACTGAACTATTTTAAATGTTTCCTCTTCTATATTATTATTAAAGTGCAAATTTCTTGAGCGCCGTTCTCATTCGAAACGAAAAAGCGACACTAGAAAGAGACAAAAGTCTACGACAGTAAACACGTGTGAGTGAATGAGACAGAATAGTTCTGAAGCTTTCACTTTTGCCGCGTGTGAACTAAATACACGGTTTTTCTTTTACCTGTTGTTATACGCTGCTAATCTAGCAACCGGCTAACAATCACCATAGCAACGTATAGGCAGGCATCGCAAACATGAAGACATTTCTACGGTAGGCAGCGGTTTGGTTCTGCCCCTGGCTTTGCTGAAGTCCATGGGCGACGGTAACCAATCACCATCAGGTGGGCCGTATGCTCGTCTGCCTACAAGGGCAATAAAAAAACGGGTATAAATCTTTACCTATCTCAAAATAGGCAGTTTTTATTCGCCATTCGATTAATCGATTTTTTGAATAGTTTCAATTTGTAAGAAAAAAAAAACGTATTTCGGATATAGCACAAAAAATATATAGTTTAACATGGTTGTTGCACTTTTGAACTGTCAATGTATACAAATTTACACTTAACAATTAGTGATTAGTTTGATTTAGTAACATATAAGACTTGGATAGTCTGTAGAAATAATAACTGCAATATTGAAAAAGATTTTCATCGTAAACAAATACGAATGATCTCTCAACGCGGAATAGTTTTAATGAAAACTAAAAATTTATTAGTGCAATTATTGATTTTATGAATATATTTATTGTGTATACATACACGCTTTTATAGATTTAAATACTATTATTATAGAGTTTCATTGTATGTTTGCGAATTAGATCTTTCTGTATAGTTTATAAGATTTAAAATCGAATAGAAAGGTTTTGCTTAATTTTCGTATTCGTTCGACGGGATCTGCAAATAGTTTAAAACCGTGTGATTTGAATAAATTTCAAAATCAATAATATCTGTTGCTCGAATCTAAGTCACAATAGAAAAATTAAAAGTATTGTTGAATTATTTTTAACAATATAGTGAAATAAGAATTGGTAACAAAAAAAAAACATTCAGAAATGAAAGTTACTATATTTGAATTACGTACTGAATACGTCAAATTTGTGGAATTTTGCAATCCTAACCTTAATATATATGTAAAAATATACATTTTTTACTAAAGGAGAAATTTACATTTTCCTCGGATTAAAAAAAAATTGTTTCATTTCATTAATATATTTTATACATTTTTAAATTTATTTTTTTATAGAACAAAGTTCGTTTTTTTTTTATATCTAAATGTATATCTGTTTAGGACCAACGTAACGAACACTAAGTGTTGTGGAAACTGCTTCTTAATGTAGTTATGTACTGTGTCTTGTTGGAAACCCACGCATGCAAGATGATGGCAAAACAGTTTGTTACTTACCAAGAATTTACAATAAAAAAGTAATACGTAAAAAAAACGTTATAATTTGAATATCAATTGGGTTTTCCAAATGATATTCTAATAATAACGTTTTTCTTTATAAAATAAAATTATTATAATTAGTATTTTAATAAAATAAAATATTATGTTATTAATAACAACAACAAAAAATACATGGCGCGTATGCCAGTATATACAATTTTAAAATACAATAGTCGAATGATTACTTCAAAGTCGTGACATTAATCGTAAAGGAAGCTATTGGTAGGTCGCTGGTGAGTCTGCCTGGGTAGGTGTGACAACCTGCTTCTTGTACCTCACAGAAGTCATCCATTTCTATTGCAATGACGGACACAAGACGATTCAGTCTATGGGCTCGCGTGACCACTTAACACTGACCGTGCTGAGAGCTCCTCCCTCAGCTTTTTAAAAGGTCTCTAATAAGAGAACAAATGTATATATCATTGATTATTGACTGTGCATATACATTTAGCCAGCTCTGCGCTGTGTTATAGCTGAAATAATGAGAAAGCGAGATAAAATCTTATGTGCATTATCAGAGGAATAGACGTGAAATAAAACTATATTGTAACGATCAGGCGACACTATCGGCCGGAGAACTCGATAACCATTTCCTACTATATTCGTTACCAAATACTTTGACTTTAATTAAGTGAACCACTGTCTTGAGTTATTTATGCACATTTACTTATTGAAATACAATAAATAAAACATGTACATGAAAATAGTAGCAATAACATGAATTTGTCCAATTTAACTGTACAGGTAAAAAAGAACTAGATATTAATGTATGTGTTTTTATAAATCAATTTTAATCTTATATATAGAAGCTTAATAATGTAGTTAACGCGATTCTCCTTTTTACCAGGTTTATTACATTATATAGCTATTATTCTATACATGTCTACATTATTTAAGAAACTAAAATTTGAAGATTTCAATTTACTTAGTTGCAACATTTATGTGGAGTACCTTATGCTATGTTTCGATAATAAATAAGCTCTTATTTTCAAAAAAAGAGATTGTATACATTCTACATTTAAAAAAAAAACCTTTTTTTTGTACACATTTTTATTACTATATTATATTTTTATATATTTTACATAAATTTATGATGAAATGTAACATAAATGGTTAGATACAAAGGACTATTTTATTTTTCTCTCGGCACACCAGATGTTAGCGATTCACGCAGCCGTCCGTCTGTCAATACTTTTGTTCTGATAAATAATCTCATCGGGATAAATTTTTTAAAACTTAATTAAGTTTTGGTTACCATTTGCCAGAAGTAAATAAGAAAAATATATTGAAAGACTAATAAAAATAAATGACAGGTAAACAGGTCTAGCTTAGTCACTTCTCATCTAAATATAATATTCTTGGTCTATAAAATTTTGCTGTCATATTTTTATTAAAAATGTATTATTATATAGTCACTATACGAGTATATATAAACCTTGTGTAATGCTTCTGTTTTTGTTATGCCTGTTTTTAATTTTGTAAATAAGGAATTGTTTGACAGCCCACCAGGTGTTAAGTGTAATTTTATAACGTTAAGGAAATGTTTTTGTTTGTAATTTGAAAATTTGATACTGTTATGAAATATCAATAAAAATACAGATTATAATTAAATATTTTTTAAGGATTGAAATGCTCTATACAGAAATAGTTTTTTGCAAATCCATTTAAATACATTACAATATGAGTTGTTAAAGTTGAAAAGTTAGTTAAAAATTCGTAAGCATAATAAAAAAAAAATTCTATAAATATTATATAAAATCGAAGAGGTGGTATAAGATTTTATATTGCATACAAAAGGGTGAAGAAAAAAATGCTTTTTTATTGAATTTCCATTTCAGGACCCGTGTTGAATTTAAAAATAACATTTTTTATTTTATTTTAAATTTAATATTTTATGGGGTTTTTAATAGAAAAGACTTAATTTTTATTCTCTTGATGAATATGTCCCTTCTTGGACCAAAAAGCCTTTGTATATTCTAAACTAAAATATTATGTGCCTTACAAATTTAATTTATTTTATAATAATAATGAGGTGTTAAATTTACGTTAGCAAATACGTTATGAATATTATTTTTATCCGTCCACTGTCTGGTCTTAATTTAACTTTGGAGAAGAAATTTAGAAATAAGTTCTCGATTTTGTATCTATTGTGATCTTTTAGGATGTATCATTGTTATTCAATTTTGATTATTCAGAAATAAGCTCATTTTCGATTTTAATGGAAGTTTTTGTTTGATGATGTGAAAAGGTTCCCAAAACGTGAGGGAAGTTCTTAACAATACATTTAACTGTTTAAGTCATTTGTATTGTATACACGATTTTATATATTATATGGAGGCATGAAACATCAGCGAAAAAATAATACTGAAAAATAATTAATTTTCGACGGTTCTTTTATTGTATAACTGGACTTTTGCTGAACATAGATACAATATCAGTTTTTTTTTTAATATAAAACCTCTAAAACCTATAGGTGTAAGTTTTGTTATTTTATTATTACATTCCGACAAAAATCTTAATAGAAGCTGTTATATTTTTGTAAATATTTGTGTACCTACCATATAAAATGTATTTAAACTATTTACTCACATTATGTGCCTTCAGTTTTTTTTTGTTGCTAAGCAATACATTTTGCAATACTAAAAATCCGTCCGTTTTATTTGATCTATCTTAAGAAATTTATGTTAGGAATTTCGAAATAAAAATAATGAAGACATTTAACTATGTTTTAATTAATTTTCAGGCTGATACAAGTTAATGTTAACTTGATCTATGGAGCCAAGGGCTATTACATTAAAGAACAATTGCATTCCGCTTCAGATAATAGTCGGAAATAGGTGGCTTTTGTCTATTATGATTTTTTTTCCGTAAATTGATCAAAGGACTGGTGGTAGGACCTCTTATGGGTCCGCACGGGTAGGTACCACCACCCCGCCTATTTCTACCGTGAAGCAGTAATGCGTTTCGGTTTGAAGGGTGGGGCAGCCGTTGTAACTATACTGACACCTTAGAACTATATCTCAAAATGGGTGGCGCATTTACGTTGTAGATGTCTATGGGCTCCAGTGACCACTTAACACCAGGTGGGCTGTGAGCTCGTCCAACCATCTAAGCAACAAAAAAAAAAGAAGCTCACGGTCCACCCGTTGATATGAGGAACTTATTTATTTCAATCAATCAATAATCCTTTATTCTGAACTTTTAGGACAGTCGATTTAATTATTGTATATTTTATAGAATGTCTCTAAGTTCAGTGTATTGTCTATCTTTAAAAAATAAGTAAAGATAAAATCATCTTTTACCTTTCACACGGATTTAAGAGTAGATTATAATATATAATCCATAAATAATAAACATATATATCATTTATTATTACCATACCAATTAATAATAATAATTGTAATAAGTTAATTAGACGTAAAAAAAGGAATAAAAAAGGAAGTGCCTCAGTGACTCAGCTAATGCTGTTCAAAGTGGATGAATCGAACACCACTGATTTTCATTCATCTCCGTTCCCTTTTGGTTTATTGTGGGATTTATGGTTAGATACGTGTGCACCGACTTATAACGTGGTATAAACAATAAGAAAAACAGATTTTTTTTAATTAAAAGATGAACCCGACTGTAAAAGATTCATAAGCATACATAGTAAGGAAACCTTTAGAAACTCTCCTTCAGTTAGGACAGGTTGCCAACTTCATCTCATCCTCCCATCTCGTTCTCTGTCTTCCTCTATCTCTTTTACCATAATTAGGGTACTGTTCGGTGATCTCCACTTTAGTTGATCTATAAAGATATCCTTTTTCTGTCCTGTCTTCTAATGCCAGTCATGCTCCTCTCCATACCACTCTGGTAGTGTATGTCCCTGTGAAGTTTTGTGAGGGATCAGGTTTCATAACCGTAGGCAAGGCAGAGAAGAATGCAGGCCTCGAAAATATTCCGTTAAATTATGCTATGCTTAGTTCAGTGGATTACATTACTCATTTTTTCCAGCTATTAGCTATTCTTTTGATGATTTCTTGATTTTTTTGATTCTTTGATTCTTTTTTTATTGTTCTTTGTGTGAGATGATTTGCCCTATATTTTTTGTTGATATTCGCCCTGATGTATCGATGATGTTTAGAAGTATCAGATCAGAAAGAGTATGTCAGGCTTTGTCCATTTCAATTCCAATAAATAAAATGAGCTATGACATACTCATTCTCGTCTTGTTTAGATCCTACTTGGGCATTCAAGTTGCCCATTAGTATAATAAGTATAATTTGAGTGGTATTGTATATTTACTCTGGCCATAAATACTGTTACAAAGGAAAACAAAAAAAAAACTAATACAAATAACATTTATTTCTTTTACAGTGTGTTAGTTTAATACATAAATATAAAACAATTTAAAGTATAAAAAGCTTATTCGAATTGGTCTCCATTGGCTGCAATACAGTCCTTTAAACGTTGAGGCCAGTTATCAATAGAAGCACGCACTCTTTCCATGGGAAAAATTTTCACTGCCAATCGTACGGATTGTTTTAGGGACTCCAAATTATCATGGCGTTTAGAGCAAGCCGTACTCTCTAAAACTGACCATAAATCATAATCCAGCGGATTAAGATCGGGTCTAGACGACGGCCAGTCTTCAGCTCTGATGAAGTCCGAAACGTTCGTTTCCAACCAAGACTGCGTAGACCGAGCTTTATGACCGGGCGCCGAGTCTTGCTGGAAAGACCATTCTTGATTATTGAACATGGTGTTGTAAAGGGGCTTCACTACCTTCTCAAGAATGGTATCTTGATACACTTGTGCCGACGTTTTGATACCTTTTTCACAAAAGTATGGCTCAGTCACTCCTTCATAGCTAATACCCCACCGAACCATCACTGAAGTCGGATAGTGCCCACGTTGCACTCTGTCGACTAATTGGGAAGCTTCCTTAGAGCTTTGAGCATCAATACGGTCATTTTGTTTAAAATGTATCTCAATTGTAAAAAATTTTTCATCCGTAAACAAAATTTTTCTATGAACTCCCTTTGCGTACCGCTTCAGTAGTTGTTTCGATTTTACCACCCTATTCTCTTTTAAATTATCAGTTAAGAAATGACCAGTAAGTCTCTTATAGGCTGCAAGTCCTAAGTAATCTTTTAAAATACGCGACATGGTTCTAGGTGCTATCTTCATCTCCCGAGATAAAATCTTTTGCTTTCGGACAGGATTTCTTCGAATTCTTTCCCTTACTGCTTTGACCACCTTTTTCATACGAACACTACCTACGTGGACGGCCAGATCTTTTTCTGTCACAAACAGAAGAGGTCTCATTGCACCTATTAATAGCTCGATACACAAACATTTTACTAATACCAAGCGTATGGAGAGTTTTAAAATTGCATTTGGCTCCATACCTACTTTGTGTAATGCAATCACAGCGATTCGGTTCTCTTTATAACCCCACTCCATTTTAATATCGCAAAATATTGTACAATGTATTGGCGCCAAAATGAGAAAACTCAATGAGCAATCTTATAAAAATGACAGATTCCAAATTCAAATGTAATATTTTGTTTATTTTTAATTGTAACAGTATTTATGGCCAGACTAAGTATATGATGTTACATGAGTATTATTTGGTCGGTTATTTTTATTTTATTTATTTATACTTATTGTACACAAAAAAGAAAATACAATAAAAACAGATTTAAAAGAATGTCTAAATAGGTAATAAATACACCGGGGGCCGGAGGCGGGAATACGCCCGTACGTCCCGGCCCCTGTAGGTCGCGGCCTCCCCCCGGTGAAGGTCAAGGGGCGACCTGAGGGGGTGAGGCCGCGCGGCGCGCTACCAGAACTCTAGCGCGCTGCCGTGGAGTAAATAGAGTGACCGGTCGACGGTGTATCGCGTCCCGACCCGGCAGGCTGGTTCTGGTCCAGAGGGGTATTCCGGGACACCAGCGGCACCGTCTGGGTGGCCCGACGGGCTGCCGTACCGAGACGGCCGACGTTTCAGAGCCTTCGATTCGCCTCGAAGGCTCCGTCGGCTGAGCGTCCTTGGGGTGAGCCGCGCCGTCTGGTTGTAGTGTTGACCGCGGTAGCCCCCCTACCTAATCCGGGTTCTGACCTCAGAGGGGATCGGACGTCGGGTGTAAGAGTGCAGGGGAGTCGTTTAGTGGGTGGGCCCTAAAATCCTTGGGCCCGCGG
The DNA here is from genome assembly GCF_030269925.1 of Bombyx mori. Taxonomy (NCBI): domain Eukaryota; kingdom Metazoa; phylum Arthropoda; class Insecta; order Lepidoptera; family Bombycidae; genus Bombyx; species Bombyx mori. The sequence goes on along the minus strand of NC_085120.1, from coordinate 7,234,938 downwards.
TTTGCTCACAACACCATGCAGATCGTTGAGTCTCACAGACCCCGCGCGCCCCTTTGCGCGGGGTAACTCGTAGGAGGCTCGGCCCTCTACCTGAAAAAAAAATAAAAAAAAGGTAATAAATACAATATAAAAGGTATTAAAGTATGACTGTTACACTAAGGATTAAAAAAAAAACAACCATTAAGACACAAATAAATAGGTACGTAATAAATCTAATATAAAATGAAAAATACTATTCCGGACGACCAACGCTCAGGTTTCGGCCACCACGTGTGATTTTTAGACTTCAGAGACAATAATAAGATTTAATAGAGACGGAGTACAGTGAGGAGCACGATGAGTCGCCCCCAAGGGAAGAGGGTGACTGTGCGTCATCCCTGATCAAGCAAGTGTTGAAGTTTCCAAGGATCAAGACATGGTCATATATAGAACATACATTTTCTAACATACTTTCAAAAGATGAGAAAAAATCAATGTGACTTGAAGGACTATAAAAAACACCAAGAAGTATCTTGGTGTGCTGGATAGCTACCTCTACAAAAAGGGTGCTCAGCAGATTGAGTGTATTCGCTTGGTGACTGATCAACGACTGCATGTTTCAGATCAGCACGGAGGTAGATTGCAACATTACCATATCAGCGACCCGTCCTATCATTCCGCAAAAGTTTGTACCCGGGGAGTGCGTATTGCGAGGATGGGAGTTAAGGCTTAAGAAAAGTCTCAGAGATAAGCACAGCGTGAACATGGTCTGAGTCAGGAAGATAACAGATCAGGAAAATGTGCGTGAACACTTTGAGCATTGATATGAACGACGTTGAAACATTTAGAAGAAAACGAAAGGGAATAAACAAGTTGATCGCGTAGATGAGTGGAATCGTCATCAAACGCACTAGCATAGCTTCTATCAGATGAAACAGAAGAAGAACAAGACAAAAAATTATCATCAGTGTCACTGTACATGAAATGCTTTAAGTACGTAATAAAAATCAATAATACCCAAAAATAATAAACAAAGACTAACGAAAACAAAAAAAAATCAATAAAAATAACTTGTAAAATAAAAAAATAAAATGTTTTGAAACTAACCTCCAAGAAAAACAAATTAAAAACAATTATTTTAAATCAAATGATTTGGTATACCTACAACTAAAATTGATGGTCAAAAGCCACAGAGCCAATGTTCTATTGTGAAAGGAGGTAACATACCAAAATATGTCATTGTGTCAAACATGTCAAAGTCATATCAATGTTATATTAATATGTTGAAATGTGGACATAACTAAGTGTAACCAACAAACATTATCAAACTATATTAATTTATGTATCAAAATTAACAAACGCCAAACAAAGAAATAAAGTAAAACATAAAGATAGAAACAAAAATTAGTATGGAATTCATCAAAGAATTTTAACGAAGTAAAATTAATTAAAAATAAATATTATGCTATACTTTCCATAAAATAAATAAAGTGAAACATTATTATTAGGGCGGTTTACGGATCCTCTTGTCCGACGTATTCTTGCCCTGCGGCTTTGTGGTTTTCACGGCTTCAGCAGACTCATCACTAGGCGCTGGTGCCACTGGGTACTCATTTATCAACAGACGGAGCTCAGCGACAGACTATCTTCTGACGTGTTTTATCAGAGAGCTGGATTACTATCTTGCCTTCTGATGTCCAGCACTGCTTAAGGCCAAAGTGTTTGCGAGCACCCAGAAAGAAACACATCATGGCGGGACTTCGTCAAGAATTCAGACACTGTCAAACCAGAACCCTTCAGCAACACTTTATTCTTCCAAACTGCACTTCAATGGCTCTGGCATTTAAACCTTATTAAAACTGGACGAGGCTTGCTTTTATTAGCTCCAAGATGATGACAAGTTGTCAGTTGAAATAATGACTCAATTTCATGGGACCTTTTAAAATATCCAAAACAGTAGCTGAAGGGTCTTTATTATTGTTGACCCCATGAAGCAACAGTACTTTCCGATGAGACAACATTTCGTATCTGTCCAGGCCCAATGTAAGCAACTCGGTTTGAGTTTTCAAAGCAGTTAGTGCATTACATACAAAGGATTTAAATTCAGCAAAGTCACGGGATAAACTCGCTATGGCTTTATGTGGGAGATCTGTGGTAGCTGCATTCTTCAAATCTTCTTTGTGTTGTGCCATTCTTAAGTTCAGTGTTGTAGACAAGTCTTCCAGTTGTGCAAATAGTTTGGACTAAATATCCATGGTGATCATTAAGTTTTTAGTTTGAGTGAGTTCAGAGGAGAATAATTGTTGAAATGAGAGTATTAGAGGTCAGTGATCAACCTGGTATCAATAAATCATAACAATATAAGCTGTATTATATTTAAAGTAAAATAAGTCTTAGAACACAAATTTTTAACATTGACACTTAGACTACCCTCCAAAAAAAAAGGATTCGAAAAGTTATAATCGAATCTAGTTCATTGTAGAAAGACTTGTGTTCAATTTGTCAGATTGTTTTGTAGGGGCGTAGGATTGAATAACAGTTTGACTATTCACCATATATTAAACCTGATTTATTAATAGACTTCAAAGTTTTTATTGAAGCTACAAACAACAAGGATAGAATAGGCATTAAGAGCCCTCTCTATCTTAACCATATATTTTCATATAAAAGGAGTGAGAGCTATACAACGCATTGATGCAAATAAAATAGCAGTATTATTTAAACAGTATATACAGCGTGTCATTTCATTAACAACATCACTTTTCTCAGCAAATCAGATATGTACCAGCAAATATTTCCAACAAAGAGTTATACACTAAACTATCTTTACTCTATTCTTCTTCTTCTTTTAGGTAATTTGGCTCCAACGCCTTTGGCATTGATTTTGCCAATGTCAAAGTATTTACAAAAATGACAGGTGCTTAGAGAGGGAAAAAATTACTAAATCTAAATACAAGTAAATTTGGTCGGTTTTTCCATACGCGAATCTGTGGTTTTAAGAACAGCATAAACAAATATATGTTAGACTAACTACTTTAGAGATAAATATTATTAGCAGATAAAAATTTACACAGAATATTTACATGTTTAGAATAGACTAAAGTTAATAAACAATTAATATTAATAGGTCGGGGAATGTCATTGGGAAGGATATCATAAAGAGGGGATACGATATTGGGGCAGTCGAAGAAAATGTGATCCAGGGTACCCTCATCTAATCCACACTCACAAAGAGAATGGTCACGGACTCTAATTTTGGCAAGAAAAACAGGGGAGCAAACATGGCCAAGTCTAAGATGGATTATAGCTGAGACAATTTTTTTAGGAAGATGGCAGTGGGAGGAAAACCAAGGCTTAGAGGGCAGGGTCGGTTGCAAGTTACCATAATGCTTACCTACTGACTGACGAGAAATCTGCCAGCTTTCATTCCAAGATTGAAGCATATCAGATTTTGCCAGAGAATGTAAATCTCGAGGAAAAATTTTGTTATACTTGTTACAGCCCATAACAACAGCCTCCTTGGCACAGGAGTCAGCAAGCTCATTCCCACAAATTCCGCTATGACTTGGGATCCAGACGAGAGTGACATCAAGTCCGGAGCAGTGACATTGAAACAGAGTTTCTTTAATTTTTAATATAATTTCAAAATTGACTTTTGAATGCGATGGAAATTTAGTTATGTCTTGAAGACAACTTAAGGAGTCCGAAAAAATTACCGATTTACTTAGACCGCGAGTTTTAATAAAAAGAGCTGCTTCTAAAAGAGCAACAGCTTCACCAGAGTACACAGAGGAAGTCTGAGGGAGTTTGTATTTTAGGGAGATTTTAAACTTGGGGATCCATACCGCAGCACCTACAGGACCATTTTGGCATAGTTTAGATGCATCAGTGAATAGGTGATAATGATTAGGCCATTGTAGGTGTACTATGTTCTGAAAATGTAAATTTGCTCCTGGGGAGTCTTTATGGATCCCAATGTTCAAGAAGGTAGTGGGACGAAATAAAAGACAGTCAAAAGAGAAAAGAAAGAGGGGGAATTTATCATATTGAGAAATTGGAGAAGCTAAATTTTGCAGTTTCTTATACGAGTTGACAAGAGGAGGTACAGATTTATGACGCCAGTATCTAGAGGTTTCGGTCAGTTGAGCAAGTTGGGAAAGTAGAGCTAAAAGGGGGTGGTTTGAGAGAGAAATTACTTTGTAGAAAAATCTATCAGCTAGAAACTGTCTACGCAAGGCTAAAGGAGGTTCAAAACATTCAACTTGTAGGGCAGTTATAGGGGAAGATTTCATGGCGCCAGAGATGATTCTGAGGCATTTTGATTGAATACGATTTAGTTTTGTAAGTGCCATTTTATTACAAGGCTCCAAAACAAAGCAACCATAGTCAAAGTGACTTCTAATTAAAGCATTATAAAGAAGCTTCTGGCTGTAAGGATGTGAACCCCACTTAACACCGGAGAGTGCGCGTAGAACATTGATGCTCTTCTCAACTTTATTGCAGATATAGTTTAAATGGTGAACACCGGAGAGTTTAGAATCCAAGAGAATGCCCAAAAACTTAACTTTACTCAAGACTGGAATAGATTGGTTACAAATTTCAATATTTATTTCAGGGATAACTCTCTTACGGGAGAAAGCAACCGCAGAACATTTAGGGATGGACAGGGATAAGCAGTGATCATTCAACCAAGAATTCAGGTTAAACAAAGCAGAATTTAGACAATTACAAGCTTGTGAGAAAGAATTAGATATGGTATAGAGGGCAATATCGTCAGCATATTGGAGGATACGGCAAAAACGGTTCACAGTAGTATCTAAAATAGCAGTGTAAATATTATAAAGCAGAGGACTGAGAACAGAACCCTGAGGCAGACCTTTCCAGGTCCGATGAGAAGAATTTTCACCTAAGATGCGAACTATAATAGATCTGTCATAAAACAAATTGAAGATAAAATTCACAATTCTAGGAGGCATATTCAGGTTAATAAGTTTTTGTCTAAGTAAATGAAGGTCGACATTGTCGTATGCAGAGGAGATATCTAGAAAAACTGCTATAACATGACGATTTTGAGAGAATGCAACACGAATATCTGAAGTGAGGAGGCTCAGGCTGTCCAATGTTCCGTAACCTCGTCTAAAGCCAAACTGACTATTAGGGAGAATAGACCTGTTTTCAACTATCCATTCTAGACGATTTTTTATCAGATGTTCCATAATTTTAGCTAGCACACTCGAGAGAGCAATAGGTCTATATGAACAAGATTGAGCTGGATCCTTGCCTGGTTTTAGAATTGGGATTATCAATTGAGTTTTCCATGAGGCTGGAATAGAACTGGAGAGAAATATATGATTTAAAAGATTTAGAAAGATTTTTTTAGAAGAGTCAGATATTTTTTTTATAAAAGAGTACGGGAAGCCATCTATACCTGGGGCTGAATCTCGGAGGTTGTCAAGAACACAGCATAGTTCTGCAAATGAGAAGCTGGAATTCATGGGGTCATTAGAGGCGGAGGAGGGAATTAAGGGACAAGGTTTAAAAGGCACAAAGGGTGGGCAGAGTTTGGAGATAAAATCAGGAAGCCAAGACAAGGAATTAGAATTAATATTATTATCAGATTGTGATTTACGAAATGCTTTTATTTTTTTTCCAAATCAAGGAGGCAGGAGTTCTTGGGGAGAGAGACTCGCAAAAATTACGCCAAGCAAGAGATTTCTTTTGTCGCAAAAATCTTTTAGAGATGGCCGAAATTTTCTGAAATTCTAGGAAATTCTCTAAAGAGAGAATTTTAGAAAATTCAGACTCAGCCTCCTTGCGTTTTTGGACTATTTGGGAGCATTCAGCATCCCACCATGCTGGTGAGGGAATTTTATTTGAAGCTGAATTCTTTAAGGGAATGGTTAGTTCGGCAGCGGAGGATAAAATGGAACAAAATTCTAGGTACAAAAATAGAGTATTTTCATCATTTGCATCAGGAAGAGATTCAAGATTATTTTGAACTAAAGATGAATACTTTTGCCAGTCGGCCTTGTTAAGTCTGAATTTCAAAAGGGGTTCATATGGAATTGAAGATGGGATGGAAGAATCGGCTAGAGTTAGTAATATTGGAAGATGATCACTGCCATGGGAGTTGGACAGAACAGACCAAGAAATCGAGTTAACTAAAGAGGGAGAGGACAAGGACAGGTCTGGGGCACTTGGACTTTGGGATGGGGATACTCTACGGGTGGGAGTTCCATCATTAAGTAGACACAAATTTAATTCATCAAGTTTATCTAGAAATAATGAGGAATTTGAGTCACATAACTCAGAACCCCACATTGTATGGCGTATATTAAAATCTCCTAAGACTAAGAGAGGACATGGAAGAGAGGTTAAGAGTGTCGAAAATTCTTGAATAAGGTTACTGTTAGGGTGAGGGATGTACACTGAGACCACTGTGATGTTAAAGCAGCGAACTGCCACAATGTTAATTGCTGAGGAATGAGGAGGAAGGGTAATGCGAGAAAAAGATATATTTCTTCTGACCAAGATAGCAGTTCCTGCCCAGCCGTCGTCTCTGTCATCGCGGAGACACGAGAACCCGGGCACCCTAAGCAGAGTATCCGGTCTCAACCATGACTCCGCAACAACAAAGAGGACAGGGTTATATTGATTAGATAGATAAATTATTTCTTGTTTTTTATTTCTGATACTACGACAGTTCCATTGTAGGACCTTCGTCATTATGCTTTGGTTGAGAGTTGACGAGACTAGAGATTAAAGCGTGAATCTGAATCAAGACGTTGTTCGGTAGTATATCATTGAATTTTGATAAAATATTTAGAAGCAGCATTGACATTAGTTCCGCGAGATTATCATTTGTAGCAGGGGCACAGGGGGTGGGAGTGCTAAGAGCACAACCATTGGGTAAACAAGAGTTAGGAGGGCTAATAATATCGTTGTGAGCATGACGATCATAAGACTTGGAAAGTATTGGTTTAGACGATTTTTCAATAAAAACAGTTTTTTTGTATGAAGTTGACGGAGTATGACGAGAAGATGAGGGGGAGGAAGACGGGAGGGTATTCGAAGATGGAGCTGATCGGCTCAGGAAGATAGGTTTTTGGGGAAGAGAAGAATTGGCAACATCGGCATAGGAGGTGCGGACTGAAGGAAATCTGCGAGCTGCCTCAATATAACTAATATTTTCTTCAGACATAACCATCTTAATTGATCTTTGACGGGCATGTTCGGGGCATTTCGGGTCAGAGGCGGGATGACAACCAGAGCAGAACAAGCAGGTTATGTTATTTTCTGAAACACTACAAGAATTACCTTCATGGGGGTCTGCGCATCGAGAGCAGCGGGCTTGCGATCGACATTGATCACGAATGTGCCCAAAACGACAACACTTTAAACACTGAATAGTGGGAAGAGTATATATATTTACAGGGAGGGAAACGCTGCAACAATATACATGTTTAGGAAGAACTTGCCCAAGAAAAGAGAGGACAACTGTACCCGTCGGTTCCCATACTGTTTTTCCATCTATTTTCTTTTTCTTATTCATTCTTCTGGCTTTAATGACGGTGGTTGAAACAGACCGACACTCAATCCATGAGACTAGGTCCTCAAGAGACCACTCTACAGGAATTTGTCTCACGACACCCATCCTGGTAATTTGAAAGCGTGGAATAATTGCTGACAATTTGTTAGATGAAAGTAATGGGTTTGTTAAAAATGAATTCGCTTCGTTATATGTTTTAAAAATAATAGCAGCCCTATTTCTACCCATGTTTTTAATTTCATCTATCCCTGAGATCTTACCATTGTAAATAATTTGAGCAATTTTAAGGGTACGGGTGTGGTTCGAAACTGGGGCAAAGTCACCATCTGAACGAGATACATGGACAACAAAAGGGCCAGAGTCAGTTTCAGAGTAATTAAGAACTGAATTGTTATCAAAACCTGGCCGGGTGTAGGTATGTTGATTAGAGGCAGCTGCCGGTAAATGTGGAGCTGATCTTTTTTCTGGGACGCTTAATACGTCTTCCGCAGGGCGTTTTTGTGAAGCTTTTACAGGAGAATTAAGTATTAGAGAAAGATCGTCCATCTCTGAATCTAAAGAAGACCTCCCTCTGTCCGGCGGGACATTTTCGCCCACCGAGGACGACATTGACATAAAAAATACACTTACCAGTTAAATGAAACTTAAACTAATCCACCACCAACAAAAATAGGGCAACACAATTCTTAAAAACACAGAAAAAACGGGAAAAACACTAAAAATAATCGAAACGCGTGTGATCTGACAGATGTCCAACTACCCTCTCTCCTTTACTCTATGAAATAATAGCTATAAGAAGATTCACAAAAAAGGTGGGGTAAGAACGAGTACCATTACAAACAGTGAGCATTACTTTTCTATCTAATATACTCTCAGACAATGTATAATATCATGTTTTCATACTGAGTTTTCGAATATGTACCCCCATTACAGTAATATTTCCGTTGCTTTAAATTTAACCACTCTGCGTCACAAGTCGACAAGTCGCGAGGGGCTTGTTATAAGCAGGGAGGAAATACTCAAGCGATGGAGGTTTAACAATTTACTCAACGTGGATCACTCCGTTATTCTAGACCACATTCCCTCCTTACCTCAGCAATCTCATGCCCTCGAGCTTGACGAGCCGTTGTCTCCTGATGAGGTTGCTCTGGCTATTAAGCAACAAATAAACTGGCGGTTGGTGTTGACTCCATACCGAGAGGGCTATTGTAGTACGGCGGTGAGGATTTGCGCTTGGCAACGTGGGAATTATTTGTCGTTATGTGGGAACAAAAACAAGTCCCTAACTCTTTTAAGGCATCTCTCATTCAGGCCCTATATAAAGGCAAAGGTGACCGATCTGATTGCGGTTCTTACCGCGGTATTTCTCTACTCTCAGTGCTTGGGAAAGTCTTCGCCAGAGTTCTTCTTAACCGCCTCAGGGATCTATCTGTCTGAAAATTAAAAAAAATTAAATTGAGAAGCCCACATTGCGACAGTGGATATACGGCGGATCAGACTCTCCTAATGTTGCCTCCAAATCGCAATGGGTCTCTTGCGTCGTTAACTTTCTAAACAGAGGTATTTAATAACGGCTCGCACTTCGTTTTTCTCCATTTTCGAGAACACGTTCTGTAACGAAGCAAACAAATGACTACATTCAGAAAAAAACAAAAGAGAATCGAAGATATTTTGTTTATTTCTAGCACTTTTAGCTTTAATATACCTCACAGAAAAAAAGAATAATAGAAAAGCACTACACATCCTCAATTCCTTCTCCTTCGCCATAGATCCTTTTGGACAGCCGCATACGCATTCTTCTGACAAACTCAGCATTAACTCTCTTATCTACCCATTTCTTCTGTCTGTCTAGTACTTTTTTCCTAAGTACAACCAAAAGGAAAAGTATGATTAATCCCAAGGCCGGCAGCAATAGGATGTTGTTTCTTTGGACATGCGACTCTATAATAGTATACTCTTCAATAATCACCTCCTTTATTTCTTGTTTTGTTGCCCATTTTAATAATTATAATAAATATATAAAAATTTTACCCGATACCTAGGCGATGAGTAAGGCAGGGTCGCCATGAGGTGTGGGAGGTAGAGATCGTTAATTGATACACGTGTTGTCTGTAAGACGACTTTTGTTATACTGACTTGCACTACATTGCTTTCACATTTATTTTGTATATTTTTAGAGCATTTGTTCGACAGAGTTGTTTAGGGGGGGAAACAGCTCAAACGTCGATTCCGACCAATCCGCCATGATGTGGACGAGGAAATCTTGTGCTCTGGCGGAGTGGATCAAATTGCATTGGAGGAAGTGGCGGACGCAACCCATCACGGGGCTACGTACACTCAAGCTATTATAATGAAATCTGAATCTTACAGCGTTATACAAAGCTATATTAATATTTATATAAGTTTACTCTACTATTGGTATGAGTTTACTGATATGAAAAACATTCGACTCAGAGTTTTTATGACCTATATTAATTCTATATATTGAGTTCGATGTTTTCTCAACAATTTTATATGGACCAATCTTCAACTCATCCAGTTTTTTCCTATTAATTTTATTGCCATTTTCTACATAGACCATATCACCCATATTAAAGTCATATTGAATTTTGTTTCTATCATATGTTTTTTATTGTAATTATGTGATTTAATTGAATTTTCGAATGCTAATTTCCTATCTGTAATCCATTCCACTTCTGTTCTATCTCTTGTAAGTTCCTTTGGCAAAAAGGAAACATCTGTACCATATAACAGATATTTCGGTGCAAATCCCGTGACTATGTGCTGTACTATTATATATTTCCACCCAGTCAAGAGCAATGGTTGTCCAGGCTGTTTTATTATTATTTTTATTTATTCTGCATCTCATTTTGTTTACAAGCGTTTAAGTCTTTCATTTAAGCCATTACAAAACGGGGCATTTACTGCAGTGAAGATAATTTGTATTGATTTTTCATTTTTTATTTATTTATTTATTTATGTACACACAAAAAAGAAGACATTGAACAAATTATGTAGACTACAGCCGTAGCGTTTAAAAAAAACCAAAATTCTATGAACTTATTTATTATAGAATTATAATTATAACAATTAATTAAACTAAGATGCTATTGAGTGGACTTGGACGATGTCAGTACCGAAGTGGCGCCAGCGGGCCCCGGCCCGGGCGGCATAGCGACGCTGCAGTGTCAGCACTTGACGCCAGTCGCGTAATTTTCCATGAACATGGAATGAGGTTGCTGCGTCGACAATTTGTAGTCACGTACGCCACTGGTTGCTAATTGCGAAATAGCGAATTAACAAAATGCATGTTACTCGCCTCGATGGTAGTGGCAATACTTTCGTGTAAAGTTACGTATGTCATGAGAGTGCTGAATAGGGTCTGGCATTTGTCGTAAAACTCCTGGGGGCTACTGTTTCCCTGTGTTAGTAAGGAGAGGTCATTGTATAAAGCGGTCTCATCTCTTTGGTCTGAAAAATTATTAATAAGGGCAGTACGGATACCTAACCAGTTCTCTGGTATGCCATTTGAATTTATGGTCCTGGCGGCAGGACCAGTTATTTTATTTAAGATACCGTTTATTAGGCTGAGGTTATTTAATTCGTTGCCAGGATCTGTTCTTATATACTGTGTGACGATTTGGTCACAAATTCTGATAAACCTAGTCAGTATGTTCGGATTGCCGTCGAACTCTGGCACTGGGCGAAGGGCCTTGTAGATTTGGTCTGGGTCTACGGCCATTTCTAATTTATAACTTACGTTAATATCTAAATTTCTATTTAAATCGACGTCTCTCTGTCTACTACTAATCTGCCTTGAGGAGACAGATTTTTCACCGTAATTCTTCGGATGAAAAATTTTGGACTTGGATTGACAAGGAGGCAACACAAAAAGAAGGTTCAAGTACTTACATACGATATATCATTTTGGTCTTCTCGCGTATCGATTTCCAGATACTCCGCCGGCCATGTCTTCACGATTCAGGTATTCGATAAGGGCTTGATAGCACGAGCAGCGACTATACGGAGTCGGCAGAATCAACGATTTCTGGAGTTCTTTACCGCGCCGCGCACTGCTTCGAATATCCTACCGACTGCGCCAATTATGTAGACTACAGCCGTAGCGTTTAAAAAAAACCAAAATTCTATGAACTTATTTATTATAGAATTATAATTATAACAATTAATTAAACTAAGATGCTATTGAGTGGACTTGGACGATGTCAGTACCGAAGTGGCGCCAGCGGGCCCCGGCCCGGGCGGCATAGCGACGCTGCAGTGTCAGCACTTGACGCCAGTCGCGTAATTTTCCATGAACATGGAATGAGGTTGCTGCGTCGACAATTTGTAGTCACGTACGCCACTGGTTGCTAATTGCGAAATAGCGAATTAACAAAATGCATGTTACTAGGGTACGTAACAAACAGAATAATAGGAAAATTATTTACAAAGGCACTGCTTATTTCTTTAAGAAATCTCTTCCAGCAGACCTGCGAGAGGATTATGAGAATAATATTTTAATTAAAAGTGATGAGTGTGTGTAGAACAGATAAAATAACAAATACAACATGAGAATTATAGTAATGCTCATACACATAGCAAATATTGTTAAACTTGAATACAAAATATTATAAGTAACGCAGTATATACGAAGAGTATAGAACAATGATCATTCGGTTGATGAGGGATAGAATTGTTTGACCTTGTATTTAAAAACAGAAACAGACATGCAAACTCGGATGTCAGCCGGCAACGAATTCCACCGTCTGACCGCGTACCCAGTAAAAGAGTGAGAATACATAGGCGGCACAGAAAATTTCGGGAATCAACGAAGTGACACAACATTACTATTTAAAAATGTATTTATTGCTTTTCGAAGTATTCTCCGCGAAATTTGACACATTTTTCCATACGATGGAACCAATCATTGAAGCAACCATTCCATTCGGAAGTTGGGGTCTCCAAAATGGCCGTTTTGTAGGCGTCCACAGCTTCTTCAGGTGATGAAAATCTCTGTCCACGCAATTTATTCTTTATTTTAGGGAAAGTATAGAAATCATTACGGCTTAGGTCGGGGCTGTACGGCGGATGGTCTAATAATTCTATGTTTTCTTGCTCTACTGTGCGCGGTGTGAGAACTCGCATTGTCGTGATGGAGGATGATGCGGCGGTTGCAGTTCTCTTTACGGAGTTCAGAAACGACCTGTGACAATCAAATGCTAGCATATCATTCTGCATTAACCGTTCTTTGTCCCTCAAGAGGAATAGTCGTAACATGGCCGGTTTTGGAGACAAACGTGGCCACCATTTTTTTTGCAACACTCCGTGAACGAACAATTTTTGTTGGCTTTAACTTATTTTCGAACACCCAAACTCGTGACTGGTTTTTTGTTTCGGGTTCGTACGCGTATATCCAAGATCCGTCACCTGATACAATGTTGTATACAGCATTTGAGGATCCTGCCTGGAATCTTTCGAGAGTTCTGACGCACCAAGTAACGCGAGCCACTTTTTGCTCTTCACAGAGCGAATGCGGTATCCATCGGGAAAACAACTTTTTTACACCTAATTGTTCATGCAAGATTATTTGTATTTGACTCATGCCAATGTCTAAAGTTGCCTGAATTTCGCGATATGTCACATGTCGATCTTCCTCAATCAGCTTACGAACAGCATCAACGTTTTCTTGGGTGACTGCAGTTTTTGGACGACCTTGACGGGGATCATCACTGAGCTTGACACGTCCACGTTGAAACTCAGCAAACCAGCGATAAATTGTGGTTTTGGATGGGGCTTCATCACCAAATGCAGAAATCATCCGGTCAACACACTGTTTTTGTGTTAAACCACTTCGAAAGTCATAATAAATCATCGCTCTTGAATTTTCTCGAGTCAATTCCATTTTCTCAACGTCTAAACAAGTTTGACAAAACCTCGTGACAAGACCGAGAATCTTTTTTTAAATAAATAAATGGTATTCGATTTTTAAAACCAAGGAGTTTTCAATTAAAAAGATTTTAATATGACAGGAACAGTGGAAATATTCCATTCCCGATACTTTTAGTGCAGCCCTCGTAGACAGGGAAAAAGTGACGTACTTAGTTTTATCCACGTTCAGTGTCAGTATATTTTCAGATAGCCAGTCAATTACGGTGTTCAAGCCACATTGAGCAAAACTAAAAGCTGCCTCCCAAGAACTGCCATGAAATACGAGAGCAGTATCGTCAGCATAGGTGTAAATAGACCCGTTTGTGATATTTAGCTGACATAGGTCATTTATATATATTAAAAATAGGGTAGGGCCGAGAATACTGCCCTGTGGCACTCCATATGCTATAGGGAGTTCGTCACTGATCAGGTCACTGATTTTGACACATTGACGTCTTCCCCTAAGGTAGCTTCTGAAAAGAGAAAGCTGATTGCCTCTCAACCCAACGGCTTCAAGCTTAGTTATGAGAGTGGGGACAGAAATCGTGTCGAAGGCTTTAGCTAAGTCCAAGACTATACCAATTACTTTGTTCTTTTTATCTAGTTTTGTGACAATTTCATTAGTTAAGTTTAAAACTGCATCGCTAGTCGATATACCAGAGCGGAAACCATATTGAGAGGAGGATAGAAGGTTGTATTTGTCTAAGAATTTTATGAGTCTATGGTTCATAATTTTTTCCAGAATTTTTGAGAGGGTTGGCAGAATAGAAATAGGTCTGTAATTGTTCGGCAGACGTCGGTCCCCCGTACCCTTATAGATCGGATGAACTACTGCAAGCTTAAAGGCGTCGGGAAAGACTCCAGTAGAAATAGCCAGATTACATAAAAACGTAACTGGAGCTAGAAGGATGTGTTTAAATTTTTTAAGAATTATCCCAGATATATTATCCGATCCAGTGGCACAGTCTGTTCTGAGGCTATTTATTAGGGTTTCTATCTCGGATTGATCAGTTTCCAGCATAGCAAAAGTTCTTAAATGAGAAAACAATTTAGGTACTTTTCGGTGTGTTTTTTTTTGCATGAATATTTAGAGCTAGTGAACTACCGACGTTGGCAAAGTAATGGTTGACCGTATAATAGAGTTTGCGGGTCCTGCGTGTGTGAGAAGGTCGTTCGCATGGGTATTTTGTTTTTTGGTATGTGTTATAGTTTTATTCGTTTCCCAAAGCTTCTTATTATTGTTTTGAGCATTTTTTATTTGGCCCTATCATAATTGCTCTTAGCGCTTTTTAAAAGAGATGTACAGTAGTTCCTATATCTTTTAAAAGTTAATTGTAGAACTTCATTGTTAGGATACTTTGTCACTTTTAAAATAGTAAATATTGATTTTTAAATTTTAATATTAATTTTAATTTATTGTTTTATTATGTCCGCATTATTTTCCTGGTCTGTGACAATATCGTTTAATTTTGTCACGTTAACTGTTTTTAATTGTTCTTCTGTATCTTCTTCTGTTCTTCACTTGTCTCTAATACTGAGTTCCTACTCAAACAATCTGCCTCTAAATTATCCTTCCCCGGAGCATATTTAGTTTTAAAATCATACTGTGACAAAATTAAATAATACATTAGATCTCCAAGTTCATCATCTGTTCTAGATTTAATGTTTAAATTTTCCAACGGTTTATGATCTGAGTATAATGTAAACGATTTCCCTATTGACCAATATTGCCAGTACTTAATCGCTTCTTTAATAGCTGAACATTCTAAATAAATGGCCTTTTTCTTTTTTTGTAATTGATTTAATTTTTTTGAAAAGTATGCGAATGGCTTTCTTTTCCGTTTGGTTATATTTGTTTTAAGACTGCTCCAACACCTTGTAGAGATGCATCGGTGTAAATATTTGTTGGGAAATTCTGATCATATATCTCTAAAATTGGCTCTGAGCACAATAAGTCTTTTATTTTTTGAAATGATGTTTGATAATCTTCAGACCAAATAAATTTCTGATTTTTCCTAAGTAAATTATGAAGGGGATCTAAAATTATACTACTTTTTGGTATGTAGAAGTTAATTTTCCCTAAAAATTGTCTAACATTTTTTTGCGTTTTTGGTGTTGGAAATTGTTTTATTGTAATCAAATTATCTCTTAGTGGTCGTACTGTATTATTATGAATTATATGCCCAAGATATTTCAGTCTGAAGCAAATGTACATTTTGTGAGTTAAAGTCTAAAACCCTGCCTTTTTATAGCCTCTAACAATAGTGTTAAATGATTAATGTGTTCGGAAAAAGTTTTCGAAAACATAAGGTATCGTCTTTGTAGTTGACTGCAAAATCAGTAAGCTTATATTTGCGTAAAATCTTACTTAGAATTCTTTGAAATATAGCTGGCGAAGTCTTCAAACCGAATGGTAAACATGTCCATTGATAGTGTCCTTTCTGTGTGATAAAACCCGTTTTCTTTCTGTCTTCGACTCTTAGCGGTATGGACCAAAACGCTGAGTTAATGTCCAGTGTTGTAAAGTATACAGAGTTTCTTGTCTTAATCACCAAGTCGTCAATCAGTGGAAATGGTTGAGCTTGTGGGACCACCATTTTATTTAGGTCTCTAAAATCTATACATAACCTAGATTTTCTGTTGTCTTCTTTTTTGAAAGCTAAGGTTTCCTCTATATGAGATTCCTCTATAAGTTTATTGTCAAGTAACTTTGCTATTTAGTCCTCTATTTCCTTTTTGTCTTCGATGGAACATCTGTAAGGCCGCTTACTGCAGGCTCTTTTGTTCAATAATTTTTGTCATCTTGTAAGTAGGGACATGATCGCCTTGCTATAGAAATTTTGGGGCTTCTGATCACAATACCGCGACAATTGGTTTTGGCAGTCCTCTCGTGATATTTATTAACCTCACACTGCCTAAAGTATTCTGATGAGACGGAAACAGGTGGAAATCTGAAGGTGCAAGGTCAGGACTATACGGCGGATGCATTAACACCTCCCAGCCAAGCTCTCTTAATTTTTGCTGACTGGCTAAAGATGTGTGAAGTCTAGCGTTATCATGATGAAAAACCACACCCCTTCTGTTGATTAATTCCGGCCACTTTCTCTCAACTTCTTGCTTTAATCTCATCAGTTGTTCGCAGTAGAGTTCAGAATCGATGGTCCTGCCTGGTGGTAACAGCTTATAATGAATAATTCCCTTCCAATTCCACCACACACACAGCATCACCTTGTTGCGAGTTAATCCGGGTTTCGTCAGTCTGTGAAGCCTGGTCCGCCTTTGACTACGACCTTTTTCGCACGTTCTTGTCGTACGTGATCCACTTTTCATCACCAGTTTTCAGTTTCTTCAAAAATGGTTCGGTTTCATTACGTCGTAATAATCACAAATGAGTACACGGTTCATTAGGTTTCTTTCAGAGAGCTCATGAGGTACCCAAATATCGAGCTTTTTTGTGTACCCAGTACCCTATTCGGCTGATTGCAGAGCAGGGCTGTTTAGGAAAAAAATTTGCTTCCTGATAATTATTAAAAGACGCAGACAGTCTATTACGGCCAATTCGTTTTAAGCTCCCGTTAACAATGTTATGGATAGAATTCCTTTTTAAAAAACGACCAAAAGCAATAGGGTGAACTGTAACATTATCATTAGGAGTTTGCTGCATTCTTTGCACATGAACAACATATAGTGCTGCATCACTTGCCTGATAAGTTAATCTAGCTACAGATTCAGGTTTTTTGTATTGATTGGACGAATTCAGTTGCGAGTCGGTGAACACGGGAGCAGTACTAGTTTGGGTATTGATATTATTATTAAATGATGGAATGCAATTACATTTATTTTGTTTCAATTCTTTGCCCTCATTTCGTTTCCGATTTCGTCTTTTTTATTGCAATTAGAGCAATGTTTATTGACAGTGACTCTACGTTTTCGAGCACCACTGCTAGATTTTACAGATCCGTCGGTTTCCATTCCTGATTCTTCATTGGAGATTGTTATATTATAACCGACCCCAGGGACTTCTCCGCCCCCAGGGCCATCAGGTGGCTCCATAAGGAGCAAAAGTTGAGAAAAAAAACTTAGCAATAAAACTCCTAATTCAACTCTTAAATAAAATATAAACAAATAAAATTTAAATACACAAACTATACTAAACTACTGATCCAAATCCAAAAAATAAAATAAAATAATAATAAAAGTCGAAAAACGCGTACGTCTGCAATCGAGTTTCCCGCGCTTGTCCATTTCTGATTTTTGTTCAATATTTAAATTACCCATACTCATTTGGAAATCTTCCCTTTTATATGTTCATTAAAATTTATTGAAGAATTTTTTTCTTCATATTTGACTTCCTCAATAGTATTGTTTTTATTTATATCCTCTGTTGAATATGGCGGTCGAATGAGCGTGGTTACTGAATTTCATGGGCCACCAGACGGGCTCGGCTGGATCGCATGCAGCGTACTGATAGTCTGAGTAATAAAAGCACTGACTTCTTATGAACAATTGTATTTAGTCTGAATTAGAACATTTAATTATATTCAAGTCTGATTGAAGTGTACTGAAGACGCGTCCGTTCGCGTGAGAGGCGCTTGGGCAGAGAGCGAACAGAGTAGTGAATGTTCAGTTTTAACATTAACATAGATTATTACGGCTTCGTACTGATCTAATACAGATAAACAATTTCGTTTTTACAGAGTAATAATTACATGTGAATTTGGGTGAACATCCTCATTTATGAGAATTATTTTTTCTTCAATAATTTCTTTTCTTTTTTGGGTAATCTTTAAATTCTCACCTTGAACCAGTTTCAACTGTTTTATAATGTCCAGTCCGATTAAAAAATCATACATAAACTCTTCTCCATCAATTATATATATCTGTGTTTTCCTCAATATCAAATTTTTTTTATTTTAATAGTTGTCAAACCGTTAGCCTTTTTAACACCATAACTGTAGAATCATCTATTCCGAAAGTTTCTAATTTTGAGTTTAATAATAGTTTGACTTTAATTAATGGTGTTGCTATTCGTTTTTTTTTGTCATTATTAAGTTTAACATCAATCACTGAATTCTTTATAGCTTTATTATAGTTTTTCTTATTATTATTATCTTCTGTCTGCATCGATATATTACCACTAGATAACGCCTCACAAACAAAAACGAAGCACAAATATGGCATCGATTGACTAATTTGACTATACCATCAAATGAAGACAAACGATGTAAAGGTATAATAATTATAACCTAAACTATGCCTTGTTCGCAATCAATAAAGTGCAGTTTAGATTGTTGTAATATTCACGTACGACCTTAAGCCATGAATGGTAGAACGACATTGAAATTTACTTTTTTTTTTTCAAAATCAACCTTATTTCTTTAAGTATAAAGTAGAGAATTACAGACACAGCATTTTACTTACGCCATTTTAAATTTACGACATTAAGACTTTTCTGCTCCGAACAGAGTATTACGGAGTCGCGCTTCGTACTATTTTTGTAAGAATAATTTGATTTTTTTTTTTTTAAATACAGATGCATTCCTAATGATTAACAACAAATATTGTATAACTATAGAACATTATGCCTGAGTAAGCTATATTGTACCTTGTGCATCGGCGGGGAAAACGGATAAGAGCTTTTTAAATCACAACAACATAATCCCAATCAAATTGTTTTTTTTATTAACATAAATAGTCTATAATTTATTGATGCTAGTGTTTAAGCAAAACAAATAGTAACATTTAAAGTAAATAAATTAAAATACATTATTTTAGCTGATATCTAGATAAGTGCGTTTACACAAAAAAAAAAGAAAAAATTGAAAAAGTTTTCTTGTGGTTTCTTGAAGTCGGTTTTTTTTTTGTTAAAAATTATTGAGTAGTATCTAGTTACCCTGAAATAAAATTAATTTGTTAAAAATTTGTCTTTTTGTTGTATTTTTTTTTTATATTTTCTTTTTTACACATGTAGTGCAAACGCACATCTATATACTTCTCAATAATGACTTTTGTTAAGTCATATGTGTGGCTGAATTGATCTTTTGCATGGACATCTGTTTCATTAAATATATTAATATTAATCAATAGTCGTAAAACCTTGATCGATAAAAATGCTTTATCATACTTTTTCAGTATGGTTTTGCCATCACTGATTTTGATATAGTTTCTCAATATTTTTTCTGCCTGCTTGCAGATCATGAAAACAGAATCGGAAGCAAAGCATAATCCACTTACATCTTTTAAATCAATTAATTTATGAAAATGTTCCTTCTTTGTGGCCAGTAAATGGTTTTTACAATCATCACACCTAATTTTCTTAAGTAAATGATATACAACAAAGCCAGAAATGTAACCGATTATTTGGATTGTGACTTTATTTAAAGTTTCGTCCAATAGTGTAGTTGCAAGTTGGTCGCAATTGTTGCAGTATTTGTCTTCTGTTCGTTCTTGATTAATACTGTTTTGAAGAAATACTCGGGACAAATTGTCTTCATTTTCATCTTCGTGACGGTAACTACTTGAAGTATTGTTAATGTTTTGGGTGGTTGAAGTTGTTTGTAAAATGGGAATATTTTCTAGTGGTAAACAATTGCCGCTAAATTTACTGCTCAGCTCTATATGCGATAATAGTTTTTTATAAGCTGCTTTAAATTGGCGCGTATTGGGGTTATTATTGTGACCACCCTGACTTCTAACTTTACTAAAGAATATTTCTACGTGGTCCTGATTAAATTTGTACATTGTCAAATATGATAGCGTATTTGATTCCATGAGCGTGGAAGACAGACTCTCGAGACTATTGATGCATATTAGCAACCCAATAACACCGGTATTAGACTTGCATTTATGCAAAGGTACAGTTTTGCTTTCATGTACAACGCGAGTTTCTTTTTTTACTTTAACGGTCTTTTTGTACATCACTTTTGTTGAAAGAGAAAGCAAATATTTTTTGGCCTCAGCACAAAAGGAAAGAACTTCAACTAAATTATTTTTGCAAAGAGGCTTTCTGTAACCGTAGTCATTTAAGTTTCTCGAGTTCAAAATATCAAAAAGTTCAAAATATCAAATCAAATAAAATATTCAATTTATCAATTTTATAAATTTGACAGTGACCTCCGAGTGAGCAAATTGTTCAATATGTAATTCTTTGTCACAAAATTGTATAGCTTGGGCGACGCTATTACTAAGAAGCTGTGAGGCCAGTTTCACTTTCATTACTTGATTTCGGAATTGTATATGACGAAGAGTTAGTCTGTTGGCTAAGTGTAGACCATTTTCTTCTTGGAGAGTATGCAATGCCACTATAAGTTGCCATTTTATTGAGTGATTGTTTTCGTCATATATTTGTTTTTGAGATTCTAACAAATTTCGCATTAGTTTCAGCATGTGGCAGGGATCCAAAAAAACTGCCACGCTTTGACTATGGCAAGGGTGAGGGAATGTTGTCTGCATACTGTCATACTTTTCTATGTTGCAACCCAATGATTTCATGCAACTGATATTAGATTTGCATCCGTCAAACGTGATCGACACCACAGTAACGCCTACAAAGTGACATTTTTGGAGTGCTAATCTAATCAAATTGGCTTTCATCTCTCCATTAAGGCTTTGGATGAAAAAATATGCAATAGGCAATGTCCATGACTGATTTAATGAAACCAACAAGAACACAAAAGCTTGGTTAGCCAGAATATCTGAGTCACTAGAACCAACTCCCATGTCCACAAGACCTTCGTACTTATTTCCAGTCCAAATTTTTTGCTGGCGTATAGACATTTCATCAGCCACTAAGGAGCACAAAAGAGGACCTGTGCACGCTTTGGCTTTATCAGCTAGTCTTGAAAAGGCTTCTTCTGTAAAACCTGGCTGAGCGTTAACATTTTGGTACCACTTAAAAAGTGTATTCGGGTGCGGCAGACGATTATTAAAAACATTCCGTACATATTTGTAAGCAGCAGGTGAATAAAACTGCAAGGTCAAAGCGAATTTCCGAAGTACTGGTGGATAATTGGAAAATTTCTTTTTTTTATTGGCTGTTAGTACGGACATTATTTTAAAATCGGCTTCATTTGATTTATCATTTAAATTACAGCATAAAACTCATCTCCTAATCATTTTGATTTTAATTTTTGAATTATCTGCTTTAAGTTAATACTTTTTTTCTTTAGTCTGTTATTCTGTTTTTTTAAATATTGCACTAGCTTGGATTTTAGCTCTAACTTTTGTTTACATTTTCTTATCGTCCTTTTGAAAAATGACGTCTTCGGCGTGTTAAAAAGAGATGATAGTTCAGACGCTATTGGTGAAATCAATCCATTATTAGTCACAGGTGCCACGAAAAGTTCAGAAGCTTGCGGTGGTAGATGAACAGTAGCTGATTCCTACGAAAATAAATATCCGACGTAGTTATTTAACTATGTAGTATAAAGTTTATAAAAATATTCATCGTCCTAATAGAAAAACTGATAGTTTTCATGGATAAAAATAGTAAGCATTATAGAACATTACGTATTTTCAGTATTTTTATATTTTTTCGGAATGAGATATATGCCATATTTCTTCCCAAAAAATGTAAAAATACTCAAAAAATGTAAATAAGGATCAACTATATAACATCGTTTTTTTGTGCTACTAGATATCTTATGTATTATCTAATTACATCAAGCCCATTATGCCGTTTCGAACCGTTCAGGTAAACGACCCGCATGTATCTTATACTTTATAACAGTAACGTGATAATATTCAATGACCAAGTAATGCTACGAATTCTTTGACATTGGCGAAGTAATACTGTATAAGGGTATATATATACCTGGCTCATATCTGCAGTTAACTTTGATGATTTTCGAGATAATGCTTTTTTTTCAGTTACACTAGTACTGACTTGGGACTGCAATAAGCTTTCTACTTCTGTTAGGCAATTTTCTCCAGAGAGATTATTTTCGTGCAACTGTTCCGGATCCTTTTCTTGTGTAGTTTGAATCTAAAATAAAATATAGTATTTACTATCTTTTCAGTAATATTAATAACTATATCATTCGTAATTTAAAAATATAGCTTGATAAAACCGCATAAATTTGTAATTTAATACCTCTATTTTTGGTACAGCATTTTTATTTATTCTCCGAAACCCTTTTTGTGTGTAATACATGTCAGCTTCAGTAAAATGGTCTGAACAAACTACACTGGAGTTATTGGGCTTGAAATGATCGTCGCTTCTTTCTTCCTTTATTATTGACCGCCACTTTTCTCTTTGTATATAATTTTGAGGAAATCTGTAAAATTTTACAACAAATTTACAACCTAAGAAAAAAAAAATTAGTGACTCCACTACACTTGTTCTAAAAAGCCCTTTTTCTATCTTTGTCTTGCTTGTAAACATTATTATGTGTGTGAAAGAGACAACTGCGAAGCAAAATAATTGAATTGAATTTCTTAAAGTACTAATTTGGAAAGGATAACTAATTTATTATTCAAATGTCTATCTATTAGTTAAAAGTATAAAACTTACCGAAAATACGAAATCCCATGTTCTTTTCTCTTTGTAAGCGTGTTATTTTTACAAATTTTAATAGCACACTTCGGCATCGTTCCGCTCGACGGTCGGCGTGACACTAACGGCAAAACAGTGCTTAACATGAATCTAAGCACTGTTTTGTTTGGTTACTTTTGACGCCTTTACGCGGGATCTAGTGGTAATATATCGATGTCTGTCTGTTTGAACCAGCATTTCTCTTCGAGATGGAACCGACTGCCTTTATTTAAGTTTTCACACGTTTTACATGGCTTAATTTTCTCAAGGTCTCCTTTAAACTCATAGCTATTTCTCTTCTTGATGAAATTCTTCTTGTTTACGAGGGCGGCACTGAAAATTTCGGGAATTAACGAAGTGACACAACATTACTATTTAAAAATGTATTTATTGCTTTTCGAAGTATTCTCCGCGAAATTTGACACATTTTTCCATACGATGGAACCAATCATTGAAGCAACCATTCCATTCGGAAGTTGGGGTCTCCAAAATGGCCGTTTTGTAGGCGTCCACAGCTTCTTCAGGTGATGAAAATCTCTGTCCACGCAATTTATTCTTTATTTTAGGGAAAGTATAGAAATCATTACGGCTTAGGTCGGGGCTGTACGGCGGATGGTCTAATAATTCTATGTTTTCTTGCTCTAAAAACTCTTTTGTTCTGTGCGCGGTGTGAGAACTCGCATTGTCATGATGGAGGATGATGCGGCGGTTGCAGTTCTCTTTACGGAGTTCAGAAACGACCTGTGGCAAACAAATGCTAGCATACCATTCTGCATTAACCGTTCTTTGTCCCTCAAGAGGAATAGTCGTAACATGGCCGGTTTTGGAGACAAACGTGGCCACCATTTTTTTGCAACACTCCGTGAACGAACAATTTTTGTTGGCTTTAACTCATTTTCGAACACCCAAACTCGTGACTGGTTTTTTGTTTCGGGTTCGTACGCGTATATCCAGGATCCGTCACCTGATACAATGTTGTATACAGCATTTGAGGATCCTGCCTGGAATCTTTCGAGAGTTCTGACGCACCAAGTAACGCGAGCCACTTTTTGCTCTTCACAGAGCGAATGCGGTATCCATCGAGAAAACAACTTTTTTACACCTAATTGTTCATGCAAGATTATTTGTATTTGACTCATGCCAATATCTAAAGTTGCCTGAATTTCGCGGTATGTCACATGTCGATCTTCCTCAATCAGCTTACGCACAGCATCAACGTTTTCTTGGGTGACTGCAGTTTTTGGACGACCTTGACGGGGATCATCACTGAGCTTGACACGTCCACGTTGAAACTCAGCAAATCAGCGATAGATTGTGGTTTTGGATGGGGTTTCATCACCAAATGCAGAAATCATCCGGTCAACACACTGTTTTTGTGTTAAACTACTTCGAAAGTCATAATAAATCATCGCTCTTGAATTTTCTCGAGTCAATTCCATTTTCTCAACGACTAAACAAGTTTGACAAAACCTCGTGACAAGTCCGAGAATCTTTTTTAAAATAAATAAATGGTATTCGATTTTTAAAACCAAGGAGTTTTCAATTAAAAAGATTTTAATATGACAGGAACAGTGGAAATATTCCATTCCCGATACTTTTAGTGCAGCCTAGTACCATGTGTTCATATTTTCCAATTTCAATGTGGCTTCAAGTTGATTTCACGTCTTCCCTATCAATTTTATCCATAACGTAATCTGGCAATCCTATTACAATAAGATTTATGAATGTTTGGTTATCAATGTGTTTATTAACTTCTAATACCAGTCTTTTTTTTGTTGTAGCATATTGGAGTAATTAACATGCTTGAAATCTAAATGTGAAGGCATATTTGATTTGAGACCAACCTTTATTTCCATATGTCTCACAAAAGTTGTTCTTCCATACTGTCCACTGTGAATTCACGGCCATTTTATCAACATACTGCTATACCAGTCTAAGCACTGTTTTTCTAAAAGATGTTTTAAAATCCCAATTCTGTCTTGATCTTGTACAATCTCGAATATTTCGCACTCGTTTTCAAATTCACTAATAAGCACTGTTTTTCTAAAAGATGTTTTAAAATCCCAATTTTGTCTTGATCTTTTACAATCTCGAATCTTTCGCACTCGTTTTCAAATTCACTAATCCACTGGTCAGCGCATGACGTTTTATTTGAAAACTTTTCCGCAGCTTTCTCTATATTCTTCTTCTCAAGCATGGTGCTATTATTGTTATCCTATGAAGACCGTATTTTCTGTTATCTCGTCTAAATACTGGTCACCAAATTCTACATTTTCACCTTCGTCCAAGTATATTTTTTTAGGTACGAATAATACTAACGTTCAATACACAGAAATGGTGAGAACTTTGGCACGGTGTGATGATAATGTGGCACTAGCGTGTAGAATATTTAACGCGACATACGGTACTAGTGTAGACCGCCGCACTATGTTATCAGCAACACAACGGCTTCGAGACCACGGAACTTTTCGTCCAAACACGGCTATCGACAGGGGAGACAATATGCGTACACACACTCGTCTCCAAAACGAAATACTCGATTATTTCGACGAAAATCCGCATAGTAGCACCCGGGAAGTAGCACTACGCTTTGGCTGTAGCCCATATGCACATATGGTGCACGCTTAGTGGTGATGGCGAGCATCCATTCCACCTCAGGCGATGCCAGGAGCTGACGCCAAGTGACTACTTACCACGCTTAGAGTTCTGCCGCTGGTTATTACAAAATTGGCAGCGAAACATTATTTGGACTGACGAAAGTACATTCACACGTGTGAGAATGTACAATCAACATAACACGCATTTATGGATGCATGAAAATCCACACGCATGCAGAGTAGACTCCTTCCAACATCGATTTTCAATCAATGTCTGGGCGGGTATGATCGGTACACACATACTGGGACCAGTATTTTTACAACGTCTGACAGGAGAGTCATATTTACTGTTTTTACGAGAAACTTTACCTACTCTATTAGAGGACGTACCTCTTGTTAATTTACAAGAGGTATTTTACCAACACGATGGTGCCCCCGCGCATTTCACCTGGAGTGTTCGCCAGCATCTTCATGCCGAGTACGGAACGCTGGATCGGGCGCAGACGGCCCATTCATTGGCCTTCTAGATCAGCTGATTTGACGCCTCTCGACTTTTTTTTGTGGTGGCGAATTAAATCGCTAGTTTATAACACACAGACAATAAGTGCCGAAGAACTAAAGAATAAGATAATAACCGCCTTTGAAAAAGTGAAAAGTGACATTGCAGTATTATCTAAAATAAAACAACAATTACGAAAACGGTCATTAAAGTGCATTGAACAAGGCGGTGGACATTTTGAAAATGTTCTAAAACGACAACGCCGTGTGAGTGCAGATTAAACTGTAAGTTTGTTTATGATCTTTAAATTATTGTAAATATTTTTATTAACATCTTTTGCGCCGACTTTGTTGAACTTTGTCATACTATTGTAGGTAGGTATTGTGGCGTCTAATCAAATCACGCTTTATCAGCAGTTTAATAATTCTTATTTACAAATTTACTTTAACTAATCAGTAATTACGCAATATTGGCTTCACATATAACAAAATTATTCAATGACGACAATCCAAAACCTGAAAAGTGTGACGGAAAGAAGAATCAAAAATATTTACTATCATAAATCATAATGTAGTTACTTCGTGTACCTATTATTATTACCTACTTATTTTTGTCGGGTGGCACTCGGAGAGCGGGGAGCGGGCGCGGCGAGTAGGTACATGTGGCTGTGTGTGCGTGCGCAGGGGAGTGTGAATCGGTGACCATTTTATTTCCACGAAATGGGAATAACTAATTTCACAAATAATCAATGTTAACGCACATATAAATAATATTTGGTGCATAGCGTTTATACTATTAAAGTCTAATTGGGGTGTTTGAGGGTGTGCGTTAAATATTGTATATACATGTATGTA